>NW_015505516.1:641325-686668 GCF_001515645.1 Sinocyclocheilus grahami | reverse complement strand
CTCATAACCGGAGTCAATAATCATGCAGATTTACGTTACAAGCTTATAGAATTGTACAGTAAGAAAGTTATTTCCCTTAACCAGGAAATTAACGTTCTTAGAATTGACAAAACAGTTGACCCTGAGTGGTCAGCTAAATATCTACAGCGATTCTAAAATATGAATAGTTAATTATAACTAGTTATGGTTAATTATTCATATTTCCCCATGAGCTGATTCGCTACAACTACACATTCTATCTTTTTAGTCAAGTAGCATATGGATGTTCTAAAATATTTTAATATGACTGAATTTGTATTTAACATAATAACAATTTAATAGAAACATTGTAAGTTACTAATTTTAATGCCTACATTTCCTCAGTTATTCAAACAGCAGCTACAGGAAACGAGCAAAGAACATTTACATAATCAGAGAACATCATCATTGACTTCAGTCTAGCGCGAGTATATGCACTTTATGATACAATGGATGATGAATGAATCTCTTATTGTTGCATCACACTACATCTACACTTTGTAGTTTATGATGAGAAAATTCGCAAGAGAGCAGACTTCAGTCAGCGACCGTGCACGCTTAACAACAAAACTCCAGTGTTTCAGCGATGACTAATTTGAACTCCTCTGATTTTGTTCAGATCTATGCAATGCACATATTGCTGTAAACTTGGGATTTCACATTTTCATTCTCTTAAACTAATTATTTCCTCACTTTCTCTCTTTCTGCAACTTGTGTGTGAATGCGTGTGTTAGATTAGTTTATATGTCTTAGATTTATCCAATAAAGCCTTATTTATATTGAAAAGAGAAGTATCTTGTGTTTTGTGCTCACAAGTTAATGTCTTAAACTGCCGACCTTGTTACCGTACTAATTAATAGTGTTTTCACTATATTTTGGATATAAATATCCATTGCAGAATTGATGTCATACGGCTCGTTCACTGAATCGCTGGCCGTCTCAGTGATCAGCCGTAAAACAGTGATTCTGTCCTAATTCCCTTACATATTATTGGTGGAGTTCCCTTTAAAATCTTAAATGATTCCCTTTGAGCTAAATTGACCTGTTTCCCTTATAGGCCATTGCATTCAAAGATTTTACGGAATCGTGTGTGATTGGTTATAACGCACAACACTGTAGAAAAGCAGGAAAAGAAATATGATGGAACAAATAAACCCTAATATTAATACTAGCCTGATAATAATATTAATAATAATAATAGTCTTGCTATCCTCAAAGGCATTAGCCACAAGATGTCTGACTGTCGTCGATACACAAAACTATCATCTATTGACACAACCCTATATCCTAGTGTGAACCAAAGTATACTTTGCGCTTTAGAATTAAGTGTTTTTGTTTGTTTGTTTTTTTTTTTGCTGCTGTGTCGTTAATAAATATCCCTTTCACATGCAAAATGAGCAACGGCCAACAAGTCGACGTTTTGCTGGTTAGCTTTAGCAGTTAGCACACTGTTGGCACATTAGCCAGTGTTGGGAGTAACGCATTACAAAAGTAATAATATTACAGTAGTATATTACTTTTTGCTGTAATGCAGTAATATAACGCATTACTAATACAATTTGGGTAATATTATTACTCGTTACAATCTCAGTAACGCAAGTTACAACAACATATTTTAACTCAAAATTAAAATCAAGTGGTGAATTTACCAACACCGCAAAACAGCACCAGAGAAAAAATTCTGCGGGTAAAATAGTTGGTCTATCTTCTGTTGCTGGAATTAGATGGTTGAGATGACTGCAGAGATGGATTCTACATTTGTGAGATGGACACACTCATCGGAGAAAAGGATAAGAATGCATAGTCAGGTGCAATATATGGGACACCAAATTCTCAACATGGAGAAATAGCACGAGTTATCGGAGAGAGCTGCGGGGTCGGAGAAGAAAAAAAATGTGGCGGACGAGTGCAGACAAGCAACAAAAATAAGTTTAACTAAAAATAACTAAATCTGTTTTTATTAAATCATAGTCTATAAAATGAATGAATATGCGAAATATTCGACTTAAATGCCGAATGAGAGAGGTAGGCTGCGCGAGAACGCCATTTTCTTTCAGTTTCGCATTGAATTAGCCAGCCTAATTCGTTGTGGCTTGTTTAGCAACTTATATTTTTCATTCTTGTTTTCTTCTGAACCCGTTCAAAATAGCCTATAGGCTAGGTATCGTGCTTATTGTTTGTATATTATAACATTTCGCTTTATTTACCGGTGTTATTTATGAATGTAATAATGCGGTTTGTGCTTATCTTTGTTTAACCTAAACTAGGCTACAACGTAACATTAATGTAGACCTATAGGCTACCGGTATCTAAATATGATTTTATAATTTTATGCTATATAGACTGTAGCGGATCAGCTCATGGGAAATATGAATAATTAACCATAACTAGTTATAATTAACTATTCATATTTTAGATCCACTGTAGATTTAATGCATCAATTAAATCGACTAAGTTTGATACTTGCACGTCTGTATGAACAAAGATTCCTGATGCGATCTTACGGCCCCAAGATCTTGCTGAAGTTGGTTGATGAGAAAGAGCTAGTTTGAGTCAGAATCACTTGATGAATGAAAAGGACTAGGCCGGAGCCTGGCACGAGCTTTGGTATCCTGGAGCGTTTCTCACATCTTCATCTTAGCATCTCACTGAACCACCGAACAGGGGCGGGTCACATGGAGTGTGGCCTTTTAAAGCCTGCAGAGATTCACGCCTCTCAAGATGGGTTCGTCCAATGAGGAAGGCTGAAATCCCAAGCGGGAGGTTGGACATACTGAGGATTTTTATGAGTCTTTGTCTGTAAGCATGGTATTTTGCATATGTAATTCACTTGGGTGTTGATGCAGAAATTAGTAATGATTCTTAGAACCTCAATATGTTGCAGAGGTATCAGCATGTAATATGCACTCTCAGTTAGATCATCCGAAGACGAATTCATAGATACTAGACATGGTAGAGTTACTTATATGAATGAGTGGTTTATCGTAAGCATGAATAAAAATAGTCTATAATACAACAGATTAAATACAACACAGCAATAATATACACAATGGCCTGAAGAAAATGGGTGTTCATTCAAAGAAGGTTTTCCTATGAATTAATTAGTAGAAAAGTCAGTTTCTCCTGTGCATTTGTGCCTTTCTTATGAGGAAAATGAGGGAGTTTATCCCCTGCATTCCTTTTAGGCCATAAAACCAGTGATATCAGCATTGGTTACCATGGAACCAGAGGCCTGTTCTGCCTTTCTGAGGTGTTAGGTGCATTTCGGGGGAAGGGTCCATAGACCCTCGTAATTGGACATTTGGTTAGGTGATGGGGAGTTCGATATTATTTGTTAAATATAACAAAAAGTTGTGTGTCTGATTGGTCCAAATGCTACATAGACCTACCACATTACCCTCCACTGGATGTAGAATGAGCAGCAATAAACTACATTTTGGCATTTTGTAATACTTATGTGGATATTTTGGTGAAAGTAACTCAAAAGTAGTGTAACGCATTACAATTCAGAGACAGTAATATTGTAATGTAACTAATTACTTTCAAAAGACAGTAACTAGTAATATATAATGTATTACATTTTGGAAGTAACTTGCCCAACACTGACATTAGCACACGGTTGAGGCAAGCTGTCTGGGTGTACTGTGTCTGATCAGTAAATCCAGACAGAAGCAGTCTGTTTGTGAGCTCTGGGCTCTGCTTGAGAGCTCTACCTCTTTCCTATCAGCATCTCTCTTACTGCTCCGACTTTACATGAAACCCTCTGGGGAACGGTGGGAAAAAAGGCTCTCTCTCTCTCGTTTTGTTTCTCCACGCTCTGGTCATACCACATCACTCCCTCAGGATATAAAATCTCCCCTCTCCTATGTCTCTCCTTCGAAAATGTCCTGCTACCTGTTCCCAAACACGCACAATGGGCAATAAAACCACAAACTGTCTTGTTTCACGATGCCAATTACTGACCAAGCTCCTCAGGTGGAGTTTGACATTTAGAACATGTAGTGTGTCTTGTGCAGAGCCTTTATGCAGTCCAAAACTGCCACACGTGACATTAGCAAGAGTTACTTTAGGATTTTTATCAAATAAATTTAATTTGCAACCAATATCCTGAAATACAATAGTTTAAGAACCACCTCCATGTCTTCTTCCTCTATTCTTTCCTCCGGCACTGTAAATGTCTTGACTTTTTTTCTGTCTGTCTGACGCAAGCCTCTACGGAGCCTTTCGTTTATCTCTCCCTCCATCCTCTCTGCCTTCACAAAAGCTCTTTTATTTCTCTATTGTGTTCTCTCGCTCGGCACATGGTGCATGATTGCACGGGTAGGTGGCAATCCATCCACCCCAGAGAGGACGCTAAATTCTCTTCGGACCTTCCTTGCTGACAAAATGGCCCAGTACTGCCTCATGCCTCCACAGATTTGGCCTCATTCATAAAAGAGCTCTGTACTAAACAGCTCATGCTTTAGAACTGCAGGTCGCTTGTAATGAGAAACAACACATAAGCAATTAAAATGAAGGCGGCCTTCTCTACCTGTCTCTGTGATGCTGAGGACCACCACCAGAACACATGAGGCTAAACATGAACATTTCCAAACACTATTTGCAGTTGTGGCGGCTCCACACGAAGGCTATAGAATCTAGCGAACGTGTTAGGTTTCCGGCAGTAAAAGGTGCCATCCACGACCTGGTGAGCTCCTCATTCACCTCCGGGAAGAAAGGCACCGAGGCAGGGCGCTTTGCTCGTGCAAACGGCTGGTACGCTCCTTGTAGAGGGCCCAGCTCGTTCCGTTGGCAGCTCAACTGGTTGCGGAGTGCAAGAGGAGCGATGGTCCCCCGAGGATTGGTTCCCTGGAGGGTTTGCCACCACTGTTACCCTAAGACCACCCGTGCTACTGCCTGAAGTAGTGCCCACCTGACTGCCGCCATGACGAGAACTAGATCAAGGCAGAGGCGATGAAACTCCGCCCCTTTGAGGAAACGGAGCTTGGCCTGCGACTGCGAGATGAACATCTTCCCGCAATGAGAACATGACTCATCCACAAATGTGAGGTACGTGAGGCAGCGATCGTGATCATCACCCAGCACCAGGTAACGACCGCATCCAGAAACGCCCGGGTGATACGTTGTCTATAACAAGACCCACATCGTCTTTACAAAGACGTAACTTCAAGTTTGCCATGAAACGTCGTCTTTAAAAAGACGCACCCGTAATTGCTCTTTTAGGGAAATAGCTCTTTTAGCGTGCTGAGGTGCACAGGGGAGATGGCCGCCTGTAACACAAAAAGGGGGTAGTGCAGCCTGATGTGTGCAACCCACTCAACACGGGAACCACCACCGCTGAAGTGCCGTACCGCCAACACGAAGAACTCTCAAAGAGCGTGCTGAACTCGTTCAGTCTTCTCTCAGTAGAGTAGTCAGGACCAGACCGATGTGATCGCTCGGCTCCTCAGCGAAAACCTGAATATGCGCTGCATCTGCAGCCTACTTATACTCACGCTGTGATCAGCAGCAGCTGGATGCAATAATTGCATGCCAATGTGCATTGGCTCGTTTAGCTTACACTCGAAGTAGATTGGTCTCTCTAAGCGAGATGATCCCAATTCGTCGGTCATCAGACGTGACGTCGAGAGTGACCGACTGAAAGGGAACATGTCTTATTATCAATGTTGAAAAAAGCTGAGCTGCTTAATATTTTTGTGGAAACCAAAACACATTTTTTTCTAATATTCTTTGATGAATATAAAGTTTTCACTAATGTAATGCATTAATATATTGATTTTTTATATCTTTTTTTACTTACAGACCCCAAACATTTGAACAGTTGTATAGTTCCCCCAAAACGTTAACCCCCCCAACTTCACAAAAGCTCTTTTATTTCTCTATTGTGTTCTCTCGCTCGGCACATGGTGCATGATTGCACGGGTAGGTGGCAATCCATCCACCCCAGAGAGGACGCTAAATTCTCTTCGGACCTTCCTTGCTGACAAAATGGCCCAGTACTGCCTCATGCCTCCACAGATTTTGGCTCATTCATAAAAGAGCTCTGTACTAAACAGCTCATGCTTTAGAACTGCAGGTCGCTTGTAATGAGAAACAACACATAAGCAATTAAAATGAAGGCGGCCTTCTCTACCTGTCTCTGTGATGCTGAGGACCACCACCAGAACACATGAGGCTAAACATGAACATTTCCAAACACTATTTGCAGTTGTGGCTCCCTCTGGGTTTGTGCTTCACTCACAGGTTCACTACCAAAATGTCTCTTTCACTCTCTCTCCTCTTTCTCTCAGAGGGATTAGGAGTCCACAGCTGCAAGTGACACATTTTTTCCCCTCCCCTCCTTTCCTTTTTTTTTTTTTGTACAGCTCCATCGCTATTGAAATGTTCTTCTGTCTGCTGGTGCACTGGCTCTGTGTATTCACATTGTTCCAGTGTGGTGGCTGTTTATGCCAACACTCTCTGAAAGAAACCTCCAATTATTTTGATTAATGTTGCTTTGATGCCCCTTTTAGTTTGTTGCATTAAATTATTACTTTCAACGTTTAAAAATAAATGGCACTGGCTATGAGACGTTTTAGAATGTAAAGTAACTCTATACTGTAAATACTGTCACCGATAAAGATTTATGTTACTGTCTGCAACCTGTTCAGATGCATATGATGGATACTAAACGTGACGTCGAGAGTGACCGACTGAAAGGGAACATGTCTTATTATCAATGTTGAAAAAAGCTGAGCTGCTTAATATTTTTGTGGAAACCAAAACACATTTTTTTCTAATATTCTTTGATGAATATAAAGTTTTCACTAATGTAATGCATTAATATATTGATTTTTTATATCTTTTTTTACTTACAGACCCCAAACATTTGAACAGTTGTATAGTTCCCCCAAAACGTTAACCCCCCCCAACCAAAAAAATAAATCCCTAAAAATATTCTATGAGATATTCTATATGATTAAATGTAAAAAAGTATATTTGTTTTTTCTTCTTTCAGTAAAAAAACTAGTGCTCTCAACAAAATGAAAAACTCTCATTAGACAGTGATCTCATTATTTCTGCGATTAATCTAATTAAAGATTATACTATTCTTTAAAAAATCTGGTATAAATTTAATTTGGTGAATGTAAATAAAAAAGTTTAAAATTGTAATATCTTAAGTATACATATTCAAGGAATAGTTCAACCGAAAATGTAAGTTTTTCATATTTGGGTGACCTATCCCTTTGAAAGCATTGCGGGGAAAAACGTACCATTATTTTCTCTTTAAATATTTTTACCACTATATGTGACCATGGACCACAAAACCAGTCATAAGGGTCAATTTTTTTAAATTGATATTTATACATCATCTGAAAGATGAATAAATTAATTTTCCATTGATGTATTGTTTGTTCAGATAGGACAATATTTGGTCGAGATACAACTATTTAAAAATCTGGAATCTGAGCGCGCAAAAAAATCTAAATACTGAGAAAATCGCCTTTAAAGTTGTCCAAATTAAGTTCTTAGCAATGCATATTACTAATCAAAAATTAAGTTTTGATATATTTATGATAGGAAATTTATAAAATATCTTCATGGAACATGATCTTTACTTAATATCCCAATGATTTTTGGCATAAAAGAAAAATCAATAATTTTGTTTTTTTGGCTATTGCTAAAAATATACCCAAGCGACTTAAGACTTAAGGGTCACATATTATCATGTTGCTATATGTTGATGCAAAATGGCCAAAAACAATTCTTACGGAGGATTGGCATTCAAATAATGCCTAGTTGGTACTGTACAAAATGGCCTAATTTGTGCTAAGAAATATTCCAGACAGTATTAAACCATCACCACCAACCTAAACAGCTGACACAAGGCAGGATGGACCCATGTCCCAAATTCTGATTCTACCGCCTGCACAGCAGAAATCAAAATTCTTCTGACCAGATGTTTTCCCAATCTTGTGATCTCTAGTATTGGCATAGCTTCAGTTTCTTGCTCTTAGCTGACCTAGAGAAACCCGGTGTAGATTTCTGTTGCTGTGACCCATTCAATTCAAGGTTTGATGCTTCACACGTTCAGAGATGATCTTCTGCATGGCACAGTAGTAACGTGTGATTATTTCACTTACCACTGCGTTTCTGTCAGCTTAAACAGTCTGCCCATTCTCCTCTGACCCCTCTCATTAACAACCCGCTTTCGCCCACAAAACTGCAGCATTGCATGTTTTTTTGTTTTTCACACTGTAACTCTGGAGACATTTGTGTGTGAAAATCCCAGGAGATCAGCAGTTTCTCAGATACTCAAACCTCCCCGTCTGGCACCTACAGTACAGACATTCTGCGGCCTCCATTCGGATGTTTGCTTTGAATAAACCTGAACCCCTATATGTCCGAAAGATGGCAGAAAACTGAGGCTGGAAGACAATAAAGAACGTCAGAAAGCTATGTTTGTATCACGTATTGTCTTTTAAGATGTCTGGCAGATCTTTAAAGGTAACATAAATATATCATAACATGAATCAATTTCCAATTCAAATGTATAAACTGATTCAGGGGGTGTGTCTTTTTGAACGCTATGACAACCCAATGACATAATCTGCCAGAAACACAGATTCACTCACAGAAAAGCAAAGGCTGAAGTCACTGTTCATGGGGAACTCGAGCTTGCTGCATGTCAGTGATGCCTACATACAAAAGGAAGTCAGACCTACACACACTCACACAAATGTACTAGATTAGAAACTTGATGAACTCTCGAATTCTGCTGTGTAACAGGGATAAAATTGAGAATTTAATTTACTGATCTTCATGTTTGTCCTTTATGTCTGTGCTGGTTGCTTTTTTCCAAACAATATCAATGAATATGGACTGGAGCTTTTACAAAGCATGCAAAAGCAACATAAAGTATCATAAAAGTGGTCCACATGACTTGTGTGCTATATTATAGCTCTTCTAAAGCCATACGATTTTGTGAGGGACAGTCTAAAACGAAAGATGGCAGAAAACTGAGGCTGGAAGACAATAAAGAACGTCAGAAAGCTATGTTTGTATCACGTATTGTCTTTTAAGATGTCTGGCAGATCTTTAAAGGTAACATAAATATATCATAACATGAATCAATTTCCAATTCAAATGTATAAACTGATTCAGGGGGTGTGTCTTTTTGAACGCTATGACAACCCAATGACATAATCTGCCAGAAACACAGATTCACTCACAGAAAAGCAAAGGCTGAAGTCACTGTTCATGGGGAACTCGAGCTTGCTGCATGTCAGTGATGCCTACATACAAAAGGAAGTCAGACCTACACACACTCACACAAATGTACTAGATTAGAAACTTGATGAACTCTCGAATTCTGTGTCTGTGCTGGTTGCTTTTTTCCAAACAATATCAATGAATATGGACTGGAGCTTTTACAAAGCATGCAAAAGCAACATAAAGTATCATAAAAGTGGTCCACATGACTTATGTGCTATATTATAGCTCTTCTAAAGCCATACGATTTTGTGAGGGACAGTCTAAAATTTTAATTGAAAGTTTATTTACTAATAATCTTTCCTGATAGTGAGCTGGGACTGAATCATTAAGTCATTGAGGTGAACTCAAAAACCAGATTAGTTGATATGTGAACAAATAATTCAGATCAGTTTTGTGAACTGGATCCGCAAGTTAATTTCAGCTAATAACAACTTTTAAAAAAAACACAGGCTCATTGGAAAAACATGCCTCTTTTATTTGATAATTTTTTTATATTAATCTTTATTTATTTATTTGCAAACTATCATAAATGATCAAAAATATATTTTTAAGGAGTTCCTTGCACAATACTATGTTATCACTTGTTAAAACATTTTTTTACCATAGTGCATGATGTGAACAAATAATTCAGATCAGTTTTGTGAACTGGATCCGCAAGTTAATTTCAGCTAACAACAACTTTTAAAAAAAACACAGGCTCGTTGGAAAAACATGCCTCTTTTATTTGATAATTTTTTTATATTAATCTTTATTTATTTATTTGCAAACTATCATAAGTGATTAAAAATATATTTTTAAGGAGTTCCTTGCACAATACTATGTTATCACTTGTTAAAACATTTTTTTACCATAGTGCATTATTTGTATACTAATGCATTTTTACATTTGCATCACAAATCCAGCTCCATATGGCTTTTCTGACACGGTAAACTTGCTTGGTAGCTCACCTGATAAGGGATTGTACTTGTGATGCAGAGCATTTGGGCATGAGTTTCGTAAAACATGAGTCACAATGAAAAACCTCAAAGACTTGTAAAACGTCATTGTTTTTATTTTATTCATTATACGTTTAGCCAATGTACTCATTAAAAAAAAAACTTTAAAGTAACATTAAGCATTATGTTTCCCTTTAGTCTGTGGCAGACCTTGGTAGAGGCAACATATTCAACTAGACCATCACTGTTCTCTACAGCTGCGCGGGGTTCCGGCCCCTCTATCAGACGCATGCTTCATCTCAATCACTGGTCCTCTCTCCGAAAAATCAGAAAATAAAATGCAACCACTTTTCTGAATAACATTCACTTATATGCAGTGCCAATTTTGCATAGTAAAAATGCAGTTCATACATACAGTGACTTACATGCCATATGGTGTTACTCCCCAAAAACATAATGATATTTATAAATTATATTTATATGCATAAATACACATATAAACAACAAGTAATAATAATAACAATAATAATTCAGGATATACTTGTTTAAAAAAATATATAATAATTTTATATATATACTGTATATATATATATATATATATATATATATATATATATATATATATATATATATATATATATATATATATATATAATAAATCTATATAATGCATTACAAACATTTTTAAAAACCTATATAATCACTTAAATGTTGAATAAACTAAATAAGGATTAAAGATATGTACACTTGCATGAGTTATTAGGAAAATATGTTATTACCTTTTACTTCAAGGTTACACCACATGACATTTTTAGAGTATTTTATTTTTCCCTTAAAAATCCTGTAATAATTTTTTTAAACATCATAAAACTAACATGAATACAAAGACAAACATCATAAATATAACATGAATAAAAAGCCTACTTTTCTAATAATGTGTGTTTTAAACTAGATTGTTTCGTAACACTAGTACAGGGACAATTCTCACTATTAACTAATTGCTTATTAGTATGTCTATCAATAACATATTGGTTGTTTATTAGTACTTATAAAGCACACATTCTGCATGATCATATTCTGCATCTCTAATCCTACCCAATACCTAAACTTAACAACTACCTTACTAACTATTAATAAGCAGCAAATTAGGAGTTTACTGAAGCTTAAGTCGTAGTTTATGGTTTGTTAATAGTGAGAACTGGACCTTAAAATAAAGTGTGACTGAATGTTCCTTTTAAAAAATTGTGTACACTCTTCTATGTCGTTGATCCAAATGCATTTCTCAGGTTAAAAACCAAAGACCCTTCTTGTCAAATTCCAACCAACAAATACCACATGAGTTTTAGTGATGCTTGTATTTACATGTATATACAAGTGATACTTGTATATGCATTTAATTTTTTATTAATTATTTATTTCATTCAGTTTTTCTTTTCTTAGCAAACAGAATGTCACGGAGGGGTGTCAAAATTGGGGATGGGGCATGTTTTATTCTGCCAAGGGCACCAAAATCCCTATTTAACCCTTTAAAGTGATATATTTTATAAATAAATAGCCAACCAGCCAAAAAAAGCGATCATATATTGACACCAGATGAGAGCAAAGAAGCTTAAATGCAGAAAAAAATTAGGTTCAACTTGTGAGAAGCACTCCAGAGGGGAATCTGAACATGCTTTGGACACAAGAGAAAAAGCGTAAGCGTCACTGCAAAGCTTTACACAATTACACATGTACACTCATTCTCAAAATACACATATGGAGAACTCGTATCCGTACCCTCGCTATTCCCCCTCCAAAGTTGGTGTGTGAGAGAGGACAGAGGAGGGCTGAATAGAGGCTTGGTTACAGACCTGTGGGCCAGAGTGAGTGCAGAGCATTGATCCAGAGCTGGAGAGGCCCAACACAATAGATGGATTACAAATGCCAGGACTGGGGCCCCTCCCCTACACACCGATGTGCCCAAACAATAGGAAAGACACACACGCACACACACACACAGGCAAATTAGAGTGAGAGAAGCAGACAGAGAAAGCAGCATATTGACAAGGAGAGAGAGGAAAAGAGCGAGCAACAAACTGACTGTTCAGGTCAGATTCAAAAACACACATTCCTGTTTATGTCTCCCCTGGTTCAGAGAGCTATTCATTAGTCCTTTCTGTAAATCAATCTACTGCTTTTTAAAACAGTGTCAATTTAAGCGTGACGCCTGTCAGCTTGACGTCGCTCTGTGGATATTTAACTTGAAGCCCAATTAATCATCATGATTAATTCCTGCACAAACCAGCTGCAACTGTTCAGTAAAGCAACTTCTCCCCCTCACACTGCAGAGAGCACAGGAGGAGAGAGAGACTACACCAAGCCTCTTTTGTAATTACTGCTCCCTGGAGAGGGGGGAAAGAAAGTGTGCAAGAGAGAGAGGGAACATGTGCGATTTAAACTTTGTGTCAAGCGTATGTATATAATATTTTTCAAAATTTTCGCTCTCCTTCTATTGCGAGGGGGAAGATCTACATGTGCCTGAGAGTGACAACTTGGAAAGTGATTAATATAAAACAATAAAAGCAGATGAAAGAAAATGTGCTTTAAAAAAAAAACGATTCATTAAAAAAATTGGACAAGGATCAAACAACATGAGCCATTTAGGAATAAATGTATAATGTCAGTTAATCCATAACAAGGTAGCAGGTTTATTAGCACACTGGTTCTTAGGCTGATACATTTTTCACCTACAGTAGTACGGTTTCTTTGTATTTCATTTAACTTAAAACATTAAACCCTAGTGGTGCGAGACCCAGAACAAGGCCGTCAAGTTGGGAAGTCTTAAAATATACATTACCATTCAAAAGTTTTGGGGTCGGTAAGATTTTTTTAATGGTTTTGAATTATGACATCTCTTATGCTAGCAAAGCTGCTTTTTGGAAAACAAATACAGTAAAAACAGTAATATTGTAAAAACAGTAATACTGTAAAATCACATGATCCTTCAGAAATCATTCTAATATGCTGATTTGGTGCTCAAGAAATATTATCATCAATGCTGAGAACAGTTGTGCTGCTTAATATTTTTGTGGAAAATGTGATATATTTTCTTTCAGGATACATAGAAAGTTCAGTCACACTTTAGTTTAGGGACCAATCATCACTAACTATTAATTATGACTTTTGCCTCAATAAACTCCTAATTTGCTGCTTATTAATAGTTAGTAAGGTAGTTGTTAAGTTTAGGTATTGGGTAGGATTAGGGATGTAGAATATGGTCATGCAAAATATGTGCTTTTGTATGTTTTGATCAGTAAAAAAAAATCATAAAAAATCATAAAAAGAAAATCATACAGACTTTTGAGTAGTGATATTGGAATAATATGATATATATATATATATATATATATATATATATATATATATATATATACATATATTACACACAATACCATGCAAAAAAAAGGGGAATCGCATTCCCTGAGGTAACCATAGCAACAGTAGGCTGCTAGAGCAGTTTTCGTTATGATTATCAATGAACAGAATATTAGCAAAACATTAACACTGTCATTATCACTTCATTATAGATTTTCATATTATAAATATATAACAAAACAAAAAAAGTTAGCTGAGTTGCGTGAGATAGACCGTGACAGATTGCACCTCTAAAATGTCCTATAGAAATGAAGTTTTATAAAAAACAACCCGCTGAAATTCATTGCATAATTTTCTCAATTTATACACCATAACTATATTAGATATCACATGCTCAAACATCTAGTATGGATAATGAATATTATACAGTACTCCCATCCTCCCATTTACTATGTAGCAATTAATATTTTTTTATAATTAACTCTGAGTTTTCCATCTCAGCAGTGAGGAATTTAAAAATGATGACCCATTTGATCTATACCGACACCATATGCACTTAGAAATATGTTGTGGATATAAAAATGTCCGTTTTTAAAGCTTCCACCTCTCATAAGATTTCAGCCAACACAGTCTCATCATCCTGTCATCACAGTACCAAAGAGAGAGAGAGAGAGAGAGACAGTACAGAGTCAGCAGCCATTGTAAACTGAATGAATGAAGAATGTGTTATCTTATTCCATCATTTGATTGATGACTTCTTGTACAGGGTGTGGATAGACTACATGTGTAAAAGATGCAGACAACAATACCCAATCGATCAGGCAGTCACCCGCATCTCAAACCGAAACTGTGCAGCAGGCTGAGCTGCAGCACAGGCATTTTATCAAAAGCACCAGGTCATCATTGTGCCATAACTTATTTCCAGGGTGTTCTTTCTGCCTTAGTGTATCACTGTCAGATTCACTCGAGCTCCATTTCTTCTCCCACTCTTCCTCACTAAGATGTCCATATGACACAGGACCAAGCAGTGCAACGAAATAAAAGCAGAGTTCCCTCCATCATTTGATTGATGACTTCTTGTACAGGGTGTGGATAGACTACATGTGTAAAAGATGCAGACAACAATACCCAATCGATCAGGCAGTCACCCGCATCTCAAACCGAAACTGTGCAGCAGGCTGAGCTGCAGCACAGGCATTTTATCAAAAGCACCAGGTCATCATTGTGCCATAACTTATTTCCAGGGTGTTCTTTCTGCCTTAGTGTATCACTGTCAGATTCACTCTAGCTCCATTTCTTCTCCCACTCTTCCTCACTAAGATGTCCATATGACACAGGACCAAGCAGTGCAACGAAATAAAAGCAGAGTTCAACCTTTTAACAATCTGGGACCACTTGATGCTTAAGAATGTCTCTAGGATATGCTATTAAGACGCAAAAGAACTGAACAGTTAGTGAGTATGTTCAGTGTATGCAGTTTTGAGTATCTGCTCTTTTCATAATAAGAGACAACCCAGACTTCAAAGGATGAACAGCAAAATAAACTTGTGCAGAGATCTGACAACAGATCAGACATCTAGGTTGAACAAGACAAAAAAACAAATCAATGTACAATCAAAAAAAATAGTCAGGTCAGTGGGGAGATCTGGAGTGCTGTTGAGAAGGACTGTAAAACAAAATCCATATCAGGGGTCATTAAAAAATTATATTTTTACTTTCATTAAAATTTTATTTTTTATTTAAAATGATTTAACTCACAAAAGTTGAGAAACCTCAAAACTTTAAGGCAACTAGCAACAGTATTTTTTATTTTTATTTTGCGTGTTTACTCAACTTATGGAAAATAATAAATATCAGCTTAATTAATGGTGATCTGTGCTTTCAGCAAACATAATAAAATAAGTTCCATTAACTCAAAAGTATTCATAATTTACACTTGTGGATTCAAGATCAATAAATATTTCACTGGAGAAAGCAAAATTATGTGGACTTTATGTGGAAGATAAAAAGTCTTAATGAAGACTTAATGATGGGTGTGTTAATTACAAACAAACACTTTTCGTTTCGTAAGACTTTAATTGATGGACTATTTGTGGATTATTTTGATGTTTTTATCTGCTGTTTGGACTCATTCTGACGGCACCCATATACTGCAAAGGATCCATTGATGAGCAAGTGATGAAATTTCTTCAAATCTGTTCTGATGAAGAAACAAACTCATCTATATAAGATGGTTCAAGAGTGAATACATTTTTATTTTTGGGTGAACTATGTATTAGTTGCTCATATAAATGGTTTAAAAGTTTACTTTATGTATTATTATTTTAGGCAAAATCAGCTTTTTAGTTCTATCATCCTTTAAAATATAAGTTGTCTGACAAATGGTGCAGGTCGATATTTTCTTTGTAAGAAAGTGTTTTCAACAGATCATTCATTTGATAAGTAGTCACACGGCTGCAATAAGACCATTATTAGGTGGTCCTATAGTCTTATTTCAAATAGTGACAGCTTTAGCATTAGCTGAAAAAACAGCACTTATTATTAAATATATCATGCATAAATTGAATTAAGTAATTATAGTGGGTAATTGTGGCAATTGCTAACACATTCTTTTTTTACACTTAACAATGCACAGCCATTTCCCAGCAGATAACCTCCTAATTTCTCTCTTTACAGCTGCATTATATTATCACGACTCTTTGCACTTTCATCTCTCTGTTTCTTTAACTTTGTGTGTGTTCATTCAGTCTTTTCCATTTTCTTCAAAGCTCTCAGCACTGAACAGAATGGCAATTTTTTTAAATAATATATAAATAACAATGCAATTAAGATAAATTATACAGAGCTGGGGGTGGTGTGGGGGAAAACTCTTATGTCATTGACTTTCTGTTACAGAATGAGCATCTCCAAGTGTGTACGATGTCCTATGATCCAGAGTTTGTGTTCACTTTGATCAGTGCAGCCTTGTTCCTATACAAGCTTATGTAAGGTCAGATTGTTTCTCTGAAGATGCAAAGGCGGCACTGCCTCCTCCAAGCATTTGGATCAGAAGAAAATTTGCAATACTAACAGAAATATTGTGAAATACATACAGTTCAAAAGATTGAGGTCGGTAAGATTTTTTGATGTTATGAAAGAAGTCTTTTATGCTCACCAAGAATGTATTTTATATTATAATTTTATATGATTACATTATTATATTATAATATCATTATAATAAATTATAATCATTTTTAATCATTTCAAAATTTCAGCATCATTACTCCAGGCTTCAGTGTCACATGATCCTTCAGAAATCATTCTATGATGATTTGCTGCTTAAGAAAAAATTACCTATTTTTATCACTGCTGAAAACTGGGTTGCTTTAGTATTTTTGTGGAAGCTGTGATACATTTTCTTTCAGAATTCTTTGATGAATAAAAAGTTTGAAATTTGAAAAATAAATGTTTTTAGTTCCACTTTTGATTAATTAAATGCATCCTCGCTGAATGAAAGTATTAATTTCGCTCTCAAAAAAAACTACTTAATGATCTTTCATACTTTTGAATGGTAGTTTAGGAATTTTTTTGTTTTGTTTGATTTTTTTCTTTCTAAATGACACTTTCCAATAGTGAAACCAGTGGAAGTGAAGATAGAAGAGATAAAATGGAACACTATTTTTGACTAATAAAAAATTTCGAGAAGGGACTTCCACATGCCACTGCACAAGTTCAGAGCAAACTATGAGATATGTTCAAAGAAAGTATAGACATGAAATGCTTATTAAAACCAAGTACAAAGAGAGAGGCAAAAACTCTCAAATAAAATGTAATGTATAACTACAATAACTTTTTTTCTCCTTTAACAAACAATATTCGCTTGTGAGAGCTCTGTGGTGGAAACACATGACGCTGTCCACACACAAAAGCATTGTACAGGTTCAGTAAATGAGTCTACCTGACCAGCATATCAGTCGCCTGCCTTCTCATCATCCACTCCACGTGAAATGAGACAAGAGCCAAAATGGCACTTTGTGGTTATCAGCGACATAAATGATAGGAGCTCAAGTACAGAGCATCTCATCTTCACAGCAGAAACTTCGATGGAGCTGATAAAGTGGGATCTTAATTAAACCACACCCTATCCTGCAGAGCTAGACAGTGGGCTGGTCCGTCCGCCATTGCAGCTTCCCCGCTCTCAGTGCTGTTTGAAGAATGGAACATAAAAGAAACGGCGGCTCTCGACGTGGGCCTGTATCATTACTTGAGCCCAGCGATCTTAATTAAAAAGCATTGCGCGTTATGTGCCATAACAAAGGACATTTTGAGTTCATTTAAATCCAATTATGCCCGGACAGTATCTCCAAAGACGATGGAGTATTTGCTGTTTGAACATGTGGGCCTTTATTCTATTGCCATGAGATTAATAAATGTAATCACAACACCGTCTAAAACAAGGGGAGACGGGAAAGGGTGGTGCATCGCTATACCAGAGGCTTTGATGGGTCTCAAACTCTGCTTAAAAATACCTGAGAACCTGCCTATGAGTTGGACTTGAAGAAACCTAAAATCAAATAGTGATAATACAGTCTGGTGAGCCGCAAACCAAAACTGGGTCGCAGATGTAATCTAACAAACCTCACATAGCAGGAAAAACATAACGCTTCATTCAGTCATAAATTACACACGCACACAAACATGGTGAGGAAAGTATCAAATATAGACAACAAATAAAGTAACAAATAAGAAAATATAAGCATTTCTGATCAAACTATATATAACAAAGACTATATTACATGTGTTTTGTGCTATTAATTATTTTAAATTATTTGCTGTTCTTTAACAACATTGATAATACATTTACATTTCTTTAGCATCAAATTAGCATATTAGAAAGATTTCTAAAGATTATGTGACACTATAATGATGCTGAAAATTCAGCTTTGTTATCACAGAAATAAATTACATTGTAACATATTTTCAAATATAAAACTGCTATTTATTCCGTATTATCGTTTAACAATATTACTATTTTTAATGCATTTATAATCAAATAAATGCAGCCTCAGTGAGAATAGGAGCCTAATCTTTCAAAAACCTTTTTAAAAAAATCTTCCCAACGCATTACATTTTGAACGATTAACAATTTTGGTATTGCGTTTGGTTGTCGCCATTTGATGTCAATTTGAAATCTGGGTCCTAAAGTAAAACCAGTAATACAGATGCTGTTCTCAAAGCCATTTTAAGTGCAGCTGTAATATGGAGAGAGAAAAAATCATCCAAACATCCAGACAAACAGATGCTTTTCCCCTAAAGTACCCAATAAGAACGAGACGCAAAATTAAAATCCTCTAAGAGCTGCCGCTTTGCCTGACCCTTCATTCATTTTTCCAGTCTCAGGTGGTCACAGCTACAGCTGAGGGGAAACGTTATCCTGATCAATACTTTCCTTTCCATGCCCTTTAGAAAATAATAAATCATCTGTTTAAGAGAAAGCCCATCAATGCAGAAAGAGGCTTCTCTTTTCTGCAGGCTCCTGAATCAGCAATCCTCATTTTTTCTTCACATACTTTCCTCCCACAAAAAAGCCTGATCCAACCGTTCCTGATCAGACTAGCATTGACCCCTGACCTCTACCCCCATGTCTGATGACCTATTGATCAAGTCTGGACCTGGCTTTGGGCAACATCCACAGATAAACCAGATGAAAGGCTGAGAAGATGCACGTGAGGGATATTCATTAAAAATGTATGTTTAGAAATTATTTTCATAGATGTAACTTGTGAATGATTCTGATTCTTATGAATGGTAATTAATTGAATGAACAGCTAACTATCAAGACTATCCACATTCACACACACTCATTTCTCAAAGGCCATGTATATTCTACAGATAAATTTGGTTGTCAGATCACCTTATACTGCTTAATCTTGTTCTGTGCACACACAATTAAGTAATTTATAGGAAGGACAACTAGAACCGAATTAACTCCTGAAAAAATTGGGTAGTGACTTTTATAACAAAAAATTATATGCAGTGTGTACGAAACTGAACTGAACAACTAGTTGTTAATAACATATCAGAGTACAGGGATTGAGGTACACATTGACTCATTAGTGTTGCCAGATCTTGCTAGAAAAATACAGCAAATAAGAACAAGCCTATAATAAACTTAAACAAAATATTACAACCGGCACCTGTCTACTTTATTAACTCCATAAACTGGATCGCTTTATGAGCTAAGCCCAAACAACAAGCCCAAAGATGCTTAATAGATGTGTCTCTTATAATACGTGAACATGGCAACACTTTAAGAGCATGCTCAGTGAAGCAGCCTTCCAAACATCAAGCAAAACAGGAGGACATTATTGAAGGTGGTTTAGTTAAAATCGCAGAATTAAATTTTTAGTCTTTGGTTGCTGTAATATTACTTTGGTCAAAAATAGTGGATACCAAAAGCACAAGGTGCCAGAAGACTGCTATACCCTAGTAAAATGTAATATATTTAAAATACATTTATTTTATACTAAGATTAGTTCAAATCTATTAACATATCGCTCGAGACTTACTGATATAAAAATTAGAATCAAATTTTATTTGGGGTACTACTTGTGCACAATGCACATTTCTTAATATTAAGCCTAAAATGTGTTTTAATGTCACTATTGATGAGGATTGTTTGATCTTTGAATAGCATCAGTCTTTAAATGCAAGATATTTAAAGTGTACCTGAAGTATACTTGCAATAGTTTCACTTTAACAATCAGATATACTTCAGTATATCTTTAGTTGGACTTCAGCACAATTTCCACACAGTTAAAGTGCATTAAGTACAAAATTAGTTGTTCCAATTTAGCTGACTTTAAGCATACCAGTTTAGTATACTAAAAGTACAAGTGCAGGGTATTTTTATTAAGTACATAAATATGTAAATGTATTTGTAGTATACTTATTTATACTTGTAGTATAATAAATGTATTTCAAATACATTTCAGTGTATTTATTTTTCACTATTATACTATAGCGTCAGTCATCGCAATTTCGAGAGTTTCTTGACTTCATTTATATTTCCAGGTTTTGCCTAGCTGTTTGGTTGTGGATCAGGCCTCCACGCCATCAAAAAAATCCCTAATATATTGCCCTGGCATGAAAACAAAATCTGAAATCTTTCCAGGCCCACATGAAAGAAATCAAAACTGAAATTTTATATGGATACAGGTAGCTGTCAGATTCAATATCACACAGACACTTTTTGATCTGAAGGGAAGAAAATAAACAGGAAAGGTATCTGTCAAAAACAACAAGATGATAAAATAAAGAGAAAACAAATCTATATCTCCAAGGCTCAAATCTGCCTCCATGTGCACTTTCTGTTCATCCCCTCCCAAACATCTCTGTTTCTCTCCCTTTCCGTTCCTCTCTGCCTCATTGACATGTTGTGTTTTTCTATGATGTGTAAACCTCTGAATCTGACCCGCTGCTCTGTAAGGCCTGCAGCTATCTCCAGCATGCATGTGCAGCCCCAATGGGAGAGGTGCAAGTCAAACCTCTATAAATATTTCACTTCTGTTTTCTCCCGCTCCCAGCTTCTTGCGCTGAAACTCTCTCACCTTTGCTGCCAAAACAACTACATGCTCACCAAGCAACTGGGGGGGAAACGCAAAAAAACAGCTACATAAAATTACTGTTAAAGACGAACTCTTTGAATCATGCAGCGCTGATGATAAACACAGTGCGCTTTAAAATACTCGTAATCAGATGTTTAGCTTTCATATTTTATTCATAGCATGAGGGTAGGACATGCCCCCAAGTGCATGTTTGTGTACGTATGGTATCCAAATCGATACGACCGAGCTTGCCACTTCTCCAATCTCTCCTTTTCACCCTGCTCCACTTTCCCTGCCTGTCAATCCTCTCTTTCCCAGCCATTCGCTCCCTAATCACCTCTCTCTTCTATTTTTTTTCCAAATAATAAATGTCAAACCACTTCAGACAGAAGACCCCACTCTGGGGAGATATCTTGGCCTTGTGAAACACTATTGACTCACTTTAACCCACATTTCTAACTGCCCAGTGGGCAGGCAGATCGCTCAGGGTGTGGGGGAGGGGTGTGTTGTCAGTTTTCATTTGAACAGCATTTGGCCGGCGCTTGTACTGTCCTGCTGCTTCCCCCCAGCGCTCTCCTAATTCAGCTGAAGAACATGGGCTGGGATCAAAGGTCATGTCACAGGTCAAAATGCAGCATTAGCGCATGGTCAAGGTGAAATTTCAGAGGTCAAATCCAAGGGATTAGCTCAAGGAGAAGGTGACCGGGGGGGTAGGATAGAGGTAGGCGGCCTCTGGAGGACACAGGTCAGAGGTCAGATGACTGGTGTTGGCTCATGGTCAAGGTGACGGAGTGAATTCTCCTGAGGGTGAAGTTCATGCCTGCTCTGACCTTGAGAAGATCAATACCAGCACAACATCTGCTTCTCGCTCTCCTGCAATGGCTTTTCCTGTTGTCTTCTCTAAGAGAACAGGTCTTCCAGTCTTTCTTAAACCAAGAGTCATTCCTACAACCTGATCTAAGGAGAAAACTTGTGGATGATGCGGTTCGTATGGAAATGTATGATTTAAAAAAAAAATGTAAGCATGAAGGTCCACCCATAAATCCAACCATCCGTGGGATGTAAGCAGATTGCATGAAAACAAACAAATGAGATTGTAATACTTCATGTCAATTAGCAACCACTTCACCAGAATTGTTACAAATGGCCAGAGTGTGTTTTCTTCTGTATTGTGTGCAGTGTGTTTCATGTACCCATCATATGTGTCTTAATTTTTGGCATAAAAAAATGAAAATAACAATGGAAATCATATTAGTTGTTTTCTTTCATCACAATACCACAAATAAGTAAGTTTTCAATTAGCAACCACTTCACCAGAATTGTTACAAATGGCCAGAGTATGTTTTCTTCTGTATTGTGTGCAGTGTGTTTCATGTACCCATCATATGTGTCTTAATTTTTGGCATAAAAAAATGAAAATAACAATGGAAATCATATTAGTTGTTTTCTTTCATCACAATACCACAAATAAGTAAGTTTTAAGTTTTAAGTTCACTACTTTTGTTTCGGTGAATGTTGCTATTTTTGCCATTTAAAAAAAACCTAGCCATTGAAAATATAAAAAAAGTAATAATACATTTATAAGCTCATTTGGTTCTAATAAAAATGTTTCAAATAAAACATGGGAAATCAATTTATACATTTTTCTATGTCCTCAATATTTGATCATAATACAAAAAAAAAACAATTATAAATCATTTCATTACTTTTGAAATGTGAATGTTGCCATTTTTGGCATTAAAATAAAAACCACAGATTTACTATGAAATATTCATAATGAACGTATGAATTTATTTTTTTCTAACCAAAATGGGTTTTTTTAATAGTATTGATACATAATGGATAATCAATTTATATGTTTTTCTGTGTCCTTAATGTCCATTTAACTAACAAAAGCCTTTTTGTTCTTAATGACATTGAGGGCAACAGCACAAGTATGAGCAGAGGATCTGATTAATTCTGTCATGTTTTGTAGTATTAACTGATTTGGTTAACCTATATTTTGTCTGAAACTTACAGTATAATATCAGTAATAACAACATTAAAACTTTACAAAAATGGATTAAATATTAAAATTACCTCATACTGTACAGTATAAGCCAACTCTAAATCCCTCATTGAGCAATGATTAACTGTAGCTCTTTATTTCTATCCTGTTCATTTTGTTTCCATTGTGTAAATGTTATAATTAATAAAGCGCCTCAACTGGAAAATGAATGCCTATATTTGACAAAGTTTCCTATACCCTATAAACACTTTCATAAATTAGAACACAAACTATTTTTTTAAGTCAGAGTATACAAGAAATTACCTTATTCTCTTTCATATCTTTCTTCCTTTATCCATTTCTCTCCACCATTTTAGTCGCTTACAAAGAAGAACCAAAACAAAACTTTGATCTTAAATATTATTATTAGACACATATTTGAAAAAATGAGCTCCTTGACCAAAAACCATCCTCATTGTACATATGGAATCTTTTGGTTTGTATCGTGTGTAATTTCCACTGGCTTCTTCTCAGCATGCATCACTCTGGTGCTTTTTGTGGCCAGAGAATGGTAAAAGGCAATTACACACATGACCAAGCTGATAGCCAGACAAATAGCTGCAGCCTTTATCATCAGGGAGTGAAGGCGCTGCTGTTGCTGTGACCCACTGCTGTAGTTTGCATTTCAATTAAAAATGGATGAAAACTTGTCCTATTTCATTCAAAAAGCAATTGTAGGGCTGAGCACTGGATAAGGGTGGAAGAGAAGCCAGGTTTGCTGTAATGGAAAAAGAGCAGAGCAAACAATAAAAAGATTGCATCAAGAGGCAACATACTTTGTTTTGTGTTTTTTTTTTAATTTCCTTTCAAAACACTATAGAGATGAAAGTGTGTGTAAATTGTTTAAAATAGTTTATTTCTATATATATTCGTAAATCACTAGAAAAAAGCAAGGCTAAATTCAATAAAGGGAATTGAAAACACATATGGTTACTTGTGCAACACCTGCTCAGAATGCACCCCAAAAATATGAAATGTGCCATGATTAAAGATTAAAGTTGCATATTCTGTGCTGTTCTGATAAAAAAAATAAAAAATAAAAATAAAACTTTGATTCCTTAATCAGCATGGTGAATATTCATAAGTCATTTGTGAGAAGTTAATTTCATAAACACAAATACAATGCTCCGACGTTATTTATGGAAATTAATAAAAATGCACTCAGATCCTTAGTCGCATTTGTCTAATATGTTCATTAATCTCCAGGGAGGTTGTAAAATCATAAAAGCCTAGTTTATTTAATTTAGTTCGCACTCAATCCTTTTCATTTCATCTTATTCAGTCAAAAGACTACTCCTTCAACACTTAGTCCTTTTATTACTCTTATGCAATACCCTGCTATTTCCATAAATGTTAGTATTTTTGGACATCAGCTCCTCCTTGGTGGAAAAAAAGCCTGTAAGCATACAACATTCATCGCTGAAGTCAGCCTGCATCATTATAAATAAAGCACAAGTGAATCTAAAAAAAGGATGCAAACTTCAAGTGAGAAGTCAGCATATTTGGGTACCATTGCTGACCAAGCAGTGATGACTGGAGGTTATCCCACAACTGAATCAAGATGACCCACCCAGACACAGCTGCACCAGAGCATTACAGCTCCAATAATCTGTATGGGTTTGTATTGTTACAGCTGGTTTATTCTCATATAGTCAGTTTATGTGTGTAGAATTGTGAAGTAATTCTATTACAAGTGTGAATCAGTACAACAGTAGAATAATTTTGAATAACAAAGCCGTTTTAGTCATTTCAGCCATTGCAGGCAGGTCTCTGCTCTTGTTTATTCATATGCGTTAATTCTCTCGTTGGGAATTCCAATTGACTGGCCTTTGAGTCTAATCAATATTGCCAAGAAACTCTAAAGCTGTGCTAAGTGGAGACTGGAGATTGTTAATTACCACTAGGCTGATTACTAACTGATGGAGACATCACTTCAAACTTAACTCCAACCTTTTCTGTCTATCATTTGTTTTTTGCCTTTAACACTAACTATAAAGGTTCCTTGTAATTTAGCTAAAAATGGTGGAGTCACTACTACATAAACAAATGCTTAATAAAAAATAAATAGTTATTGAGCGTATTTATTACAGAGCCCCTGAAGTGGCATTAAAATCCCTGAAAATTTCCCTTGAGAAAAATGAAAGTTCTTCAAGGTTTTTTTTTAACATGTATTTCGTATGTCGGTTTTTTTTTTTCTTCAGGAAATGTCATTTCATAAGCTCTGATATAAAAATATTTTATCTGAAATTGATCGGAATGGATAATCTAATTATGCTAAAATATAACTTGATTTATAGTTCAAATGTTTAGGTTGTTGTTGTTTTTTTATTTATTTGAAAGAAGTTTTTCAGGGCTGATCGAGTAAACCTAAAGCAAACATTGTGAAATATTATTACAATTTTTATATTTTAATATATTTTAAAATGTAGTTTATTTCTTTGGTAAAGCTGAATTTTCAGCAGTCATACTGCAGTGTCACATGATCCTTCAAAAATATGGGGGGAAAAAAAATGTTGAAAGCAGTTGTACAGCTTAATATTTTTGTGGAATACAGGATACTTTCATGAATAGAAATTTCAAAAGAGCAGCATTTATTTAAAATAGGAATCTTCATTATGCAATGATTATGCGATGATTTAATGCATCCTTTCTTCAAAAAAGGCAGAGATCATTCTAAACGTATAATACAAAACCACTTAAACGCACAGTCATGACATCCTTTGCAATCGGCACCATCTGTATCCTCCCTCCTTTTTCATTTAACTTACGCTATTATTTGTAGAACAAGATCTTTCAGGTCAAGACCACACTTTATGGCTTTGTCTGTATATAAACTCTCATATAGAGTTCTGAGCCAACACTGTTTATTGGCAAATGCTATCGCTGACAAACAGCTCACGGGCCATTGCATCATGACTTAAGCGAGGGAGATGCAGACAATCGAAGAGCCCTGTCCCTTTGCATCGAGACCAAAACAGAAGACGAAAGAGACTATGATGATCAAAGACTCAAATCCAAGACCGAGGACCTCAGGAGCAACGCCTGGCCAAGCAGGGAACAAAGGCAGCAGTATTTTCAACCAGATCACTGTTCACTCATATTGACTGGATGAGGCTGCTCTTCTAAACATTTATGCAGTTAAGTGTTTGAATCGTCTCCTGTGCTGGACTCTCAGAGAGAACCAGAGGATATTCAGGGTGCCTTTGAAGAGTGGCTTTGGCCAGCCCTACCGTCACCCTTGAGAAGAGTTCTGTAACTTCAGAGCGAGCCGTTTTCTGAACTTCCTCTCACTCTGACGACTCAGCAGAAAAGTGGCGCATAACTTGAGGACATGTATTATTCCCCCAGTGTTTACCGCTCTGCACACTGCCTGTGGGGCTGCCTTTGTATGGGCATTAATGTATTATTTACAGCCAGGGCTGTCTACGTATTTGATCATGCCTTGATTAAAACACGCACAACCTTGAACAATTAAGCCTCTTTTCTTCAAACTTGTGGAGAGCAGATATTGAACTTCTGACGTTTTGCTTCAAAACACCAGCCTAAAGAAGATTCATATCAAAACAAGGACAAAACTAGAGAGCATTACCATCAAAATAAGATCACACTTAAAAAAACAGAGGATTCCTCTAGAAATTAACACACTCAATGAATTTACATGCATGATCTTACACTCTGATTATGCATGGTGTCTTGACAACATGCAAATAGCCTACCTTTAACAGTGTTGTTTTATCATATAAAAGGTAACAAAAACGTGCCTTTACATACAATTCACTGCAGTTACCATCTGAAATGAACACTAGTGATAGTAAAACACCAAGAACTTTTCTTCGTTTACACATAAATTGTGATTACAGTGGCAGACCCCTTATGAAAATTATCCATGGTTTTACTACAAATAAAACCAAAAAAACATGGTTACTACTATACAGTAGTTAAAATATGGCAACCACAAATTAACCATGCATGGTTTTACTGCACTAACCATAGTTTAACCATGGTATTTTGGCAATCAGTATGCCAATAAAACATGGTTACTACACTTTTACTATAATAAAACGATGGTTAATTTGTAAGGGTACAGACATTTTTCACACGGCTCTTGCACAATACTCTCACCTCAAAAAATGTTTACAATAGTGCATGATAAACTAATACATTTTGATGTTTTCATCACTGGCTTTTCTGATGTAGTCCACTTGTAGCTCACCTGATACACTCTTAAAAATAAAGGTGCTTCACAATGTCATAGAAGAACCTTTTTGTCTAAATGCTTCCATAAAGAACCTTTAACATCTGAAGAACCTTTCTGTTTCACAAAAGGTTCTTTGTGGTGAAAGAAGGTTCTTCAGATTACAAAAAGGTATGAAAGAGATGGTTCTTTAAAGAACCTTTGACTGAATGGTTCTTTGTGGAACCAAAGATGGTTCTTCTATGGCATCACTTGAAGAACCTTTTGAAGCACCTTTATTTTTAAGAGTGTACACAACGCACTTGCGATGAGGAGGAGTCCCGTGAAAAAACGAGTCACCATAAATTAATTAAAGCACAAATATCCTGGTTGCTTTAGCAAATGCGGTTTTTGTTAACACCATCGGTTGGGTATTTTCAAACGTGATTTATTTGAAAATACCCTACCCTACCCTTAATTATTTTGCGCCACTCATCCGACATTTTCGAACTTACACGATACTTAGATCAACCACATTCATCCTTTCAAACAAAACTAAACGCACTTTTAGCACCACTTACTGCATGTTTAAATTTGAAAGTACCAAAAAATTGACAATTTTCTTTTGCTATTTGAGCAAATGGGAATGCAAAAAATATATATTTGTGGCACTCTCCCATTCACTGCCCTCAAAGTTTACCCAACTATGACGATTTCTGTTGCTGAGAAACCCGGAAATATGAAAAAGGTCTATGTAACATAATTTTGTGGAAATGTTGCCACAGGCACGTTTTTCCTGAGCCTGGCTTTTGACGTCAAAACCAAAGGAAAACCCAACAACTCCAGCACTGTACATGTAGTAATTACACTCTGTGTTAATTATAGAGTCCGAAAATGTATTTGTAAACCTGCGTAACTGATCCTTACAGACATTTGTATGTAAAAATGACTTCCTACCACAACTTATTGAGGAAGCATTAAGAATTTCATGCCTAGATAAGTGAATTAACTAACACTTCCATTAGCGGTCATGAGGGACACATTGCTGCGTCGTATTCTTAATTAAAGAACACACTCCTGACAGCTTGTTTCCCCACTCTGCTGGTAAATGAACCATATCAGATTCGCCATGTAGGTAATTATGAATGTTAATGCACAGGGTTCTTTTCAAATGACGACCCTCACTGAACACTGGTAACATCCACAGCCATTTGCTCCTTCCTACCATGCAGACATGCTTCAGCTGCGGCATTATTTTTCATACATGGAAAGAAAAGCCACATTAAAGTTGGTGCTTGTCGTCCCATGATCGGGGAGACATTACCTCAGAAGTTCAGATGTGGCATTACGCTGATATTTGCTCTTATGCATGCGCAATGAACCATGGGCAAGAACTAGAAACAAATTCAGTTATAAAAGACACTGAGCAACTGTTCTGTAGACAGTAATACACCTCTATGCTCTGTTAAGGAACAACTAACCTCCTTCTCCGCTCCCTCCAGACACTTTTACTCCTTCAGTCCTCCTCCACCTCATCTTCTTTCCTTTTTTCCTTTCATCCTCTCTTTTCCCTCCATCACCCTCGCCCCC
This sequence comes from Sinocyclocheilus grahami, assembly GCF_001515645.1. NCBI lineage: Eukaryota > Metazoa > Chordata > Actinopteri > Cypriniformes > Cyprinidae > Sinocyclocheilus > Sinocyclocheilus grahami. Next base: position 657,709 of record NW_015505516.1, on the reverse strand, counting down.
ACAAGATTTGTACTTGCTAATGAGGTGCCAACTCCTACAAGGGAGATGCAGTACAGGACCTGCTTTTATTCCTTGTTATACTTGTCTTTCTCAAAACTTGTTTTTCTGTTTGGACCCCTGTTTCTTTCATTGTTTTTTTTAAAACAAAATATCCTGATTTCAAAAGCTGACCTAAACACTTGGTACACATTACTAAGCAATTGTAATGCATGCGTGCACAAAAAAAATCCATGTATAAGGGATCATAACCATTGCATTGAGAATTCACAGTTGCTAATGAGGAATTAATGTTCTGTTCATCTATATTGTATTGACCGGATGTATATCCCGAATGCTGAATCCCTGACAAATTTCTAGCAACAACTGAAAACTTTCGACGCTACTTGACTTCATCCTAAAAAAAAAAAACTTTGTTTCTCTTCATTTATTCCTTCCCTTTCTAGCTTGTACTTATTTGAACAATGCCTGAAACATGGTATTACGAGCACTTCCTGTGTCTGTTTGCCTCTTTAAGATGAATCTCTTTATGTATTCCCCAATTGTAAGTCGCTTTGGATAAAAGCGTCGGCAAAAAGACAATGTAATTATACAATTATATTGTATATCACTACTGACAGTTCTGAAATATTAACATAAATATTAAAATGCAGTATATTAAAAATATCGATATAGGCCTAGGGTAACACTTTACATCACACTGTAGTGCAATAACGTCTCGGTTACGTATGGTAACCCTTGTTCCCTGAAGGAGGGAACGGAGACGTCACGTCGGATGACCGACGAATTGGGATCTAGCTTAGAGAAACCAATCTACTTCGAGTGTAAACAAAACGAGCCAATGCACATTGGCATGCGATTATTGCATCCAGCTGCCGCTGATCACAGCGTGAGTATAAGTAGGCAGCAGATGCAGCGCATATTCAGGTTTTCGCTGAGGAGCCGAGCCGGTGACCCAGCCGCTCAGTGGTGGTACAGGAGCTGTGGCGATGGGACGTTCAGGGAACAAGGCTTACCATACGTAACCAAGACGTTCCCTTTCAGTCGGTCACTCTCGACGTCATGTCATATGTAGCACCTTAAGGCTCGGACGGGACAGAGCAAAGCTAGGGCTGGGTCTGCCTCCTCCGAGGGCAGCGCTTGGAGGTTCACCACCTGATCCCTGAAGGGAGTAGCGGGAACTTTGGGCACATAGCCGGGACGGGACCTCAGGGTTACCTGGGAGTAAGCCGGCCCGAACTCTAGGCATGAATCGTTGACCGAAAATGTGTGCAGGTCCCCTACCCTCTTGATGGAGGCCAATGCCAGCAGGAGCAAAGTCCTCTTTTTTCATCGGAAGAAATTTCAGCTCGACCGTCTGCAAAGGCTCAAATGGGCCCTGCTGTAGTGCTGTGAGCACTAGAGTCAGGTCCCAAAAGGGTATAGAGGGGGGCCGGGGAGGATTTAGCCTTCTTGCCCCCTTAAGGAACCTGACAACCAGAGTGGCTCCGAAACGTCTCCAAACCAGCTGGACCGTCTGGGGATGGAGTCGCCATTCTCCCGGGAGCGCAGCTCGAGATAGCTCGTCGGCTGCCCGGTTGAGCAGCCCAGGAATGTGAACAGCACGAAGCGACCTCAGATGCTTCTGACTCCAGAGGAGGAGGTGGCGGGCGAGTTGCGACATGCGACGGGAGCGCAGACCACCTTGTCGGTTGATGTACGCAACGGTCGCCGTGTTGTCCCGGACTAGTACATGCTTGCCTCATAAGCGCCCTTTGAGACGGCTCAAGGCAAGGTGCACTGCCAGCAACTCTGAGGCAGTTGATGTGCCAGTGCAGTTTGGGACCGAGCGATCACATCGTTCTGCTCCTGACTACTCTACTGAGAGAAGAAGACTGATCACCCATCACCCAGCGCCAGGTAACGACCGCATCCAGAAACTCCCGGGTGTTACGTTGTCTATAGCAAGACCCACATCGTCTTTACAAAGACGTAACGTCAAGTTTGCCACACAACGTTGTCTTTAAAAAGACGCTCCAGAAATTGCTCTTTTAGGGAAAAAGCTCTTTTAGCGTGCTGAGGTGCACAAGGGAGATGATCATCTGCAACACAAACAGGGGGTAGTGCAGCCTGATGTGTGCAACCCACTCGACACGGGAAACCACCACCGCTGAAGCACCGTACCGCCAACACGAAGAGCTCTCCAAGAGCGCGCTGAACACGTTCAGTCTTCTTCTCTCAGTAGAGTACTCAGGAGCAGAATGATGTGATCGCTCGGCTCCAAAGCGAAAAGCTGAATATGCGCTGCATCTGCTGCCTACTTATACTCACACTGTGATCAGCGGCAGCTGGATGCAATAATCGCATGCCAATGTACATTGGCTCGTTTAGTTTACACTCTAAGTAAATTGGTCTCTCTAAGCGAGATCCCAATTCGTCAGTCATCCGACGTGACGTCGAGAGTGACCGACTGAAAGGGAACAGTGTTTAAATTTGCTCAGTAAAACAATTACATATTACAGTAAGTAGCTAATTAATATTTCTCTGTAATTATTGTTGCAATGGCATTGTTACACTGAACACTGTAATGCAAAAGTGTGACCCAGTCTATTTCAAACTTTTAACAACTGAACAATCAAAAATAAATAAATACAAATAAATAATTAAATAAATGAAGAAAAAAAAAACATTTGTACATAAACACATGTATTAACTCGGAAGCATCTAAAATTCTAATTAAATGTTTAAAAAGTAAAACAAAACAAAACCACAAAAAACATAGACTATAAAATAATTAGGCATATATAAATTAATATATCAAATATAAAAGTTATTTTTAATTATGAATATTAATGTTTTTGCTTTTGTTTTGTTTTTTTAAAGAAAATTAATTCTAATCTAATTAGCTAATATTGGTGGCTACTTATGTGCTTTGCTTGTATTTCTTTTGGAAAGTTTAGGAGGAAGAAAGGCATCTGTAAACGAATAAATGAAAATATAAACTGTACTAACCAATTCTTTGCAATCAATATATGTACTCTAAATATGTAAACCATTGTTTACCACAGTATAGTGGAATATTACTAGATGTATTAACAGTATTAAACTACACATTCTTGTTGTCATAAATTGATACTACAGGAGTGTTTCCTTCTGTGGGTGTAATAAGTATGTTGATTGTACTACAATGCACTGTGATTACACTGTACAGTTTCTCCAGTGCAACTGAACGTTCTAAATATAACAAAATAAATAGCTATAATCTGATGGAATTATTACACAGTCCCAGGGATAATGAGGAACCCTGTGGTGAAGTATGACTGACTTCTCAGCTTGTAGCACAACACAGCTCACTCATGAACGGATCCCATCACACCCTGTGTGCAAAACCATCCACTCCCTGAAGACACTTCGGCTAACTTAATCCACCTTTGTGTCAAAACACAAGGAGTCTGCAACGTACAATGTCATCGTGGTGGTCTCATGCAAACTTGCATTCTGTTGCGCCTTTTATACTGATAACTACATTTAGTTGTAATGAGAAAATTATTAACATTCACCCCACACAATATGGTATATTTATGGAAGGCTTTTTGGAAGCAGATAAAGTTTGCTATATTAAAACAAACAAATTTAGTCATAAATCCTGTTCACCTTCAAACAAATTCACGTATTGATGCACAGTAAGAAACGCACAACAAGCTCAAATTGTTCAGAAAAACCACAGTATGTAGCAGTCCCATCTTTACTTGTCAGAGTTACAGTTTAAAATCAGACTAATCCATCATTCTGCCATGTAAAACATTAAATTAACGTCACCACAGAAGAATGGATTTTTCAGAGAAATCCGAAGAAAACGCTGATTAAGCATAAGAAGTTTACAACAGGAGAAAGATAAGGTGTATCTGAGTTTACTTTCACTAGATTCCACGAAAGTGCAGCTAATTCGCAATGATGATTACACATAATATTGTCATTCCTATTACTGACCTAGCTTTATTTTTTTAACTATAAAACAAACTAAGTCATTCATTATTGCTTTTGCAGAATTTGACACAGTACATTTGGTTCGTTTTATTTCTTTTCCTCGACTTTATGCAGATTGTGTGTTTAAGACTTATGGCAATAGCGGCCAACTTATGTATGCAAATAGATTCGCCTCTCTGTTGGGTGAGATTACTGTGAAGTGCTGCTATTTGCATTTGAAAATGATCCGGATTGGAGTGAGCGTGAGGCGAGGTGCAGTTAGGGATGATGGGTAAAAGAGAGCTTGCCACGATAAGCTGAAAATTGTGTTTGCCTAAATGCTTGCAGCAGCACACCTCGCCAACGCTTTGTAATTTCCCTTTTCTTTTTTTGTATCTGTCCTTTTTATGTACGTGGTTTAACAGTAACGCTGTTAACAGAGTTGCGGTTTAATACCAAGCCCTCTTTTAAATCTTCAGGGTGGCGTGATACCTCTGGCTGTGGATTACTAGTCCTCAACAAAGTCAGATGTCAGAGAGACCAGCAGTAAGAGTACCTGCAAATGCGCAAGATCTCAATGAATGAAAAACACAGCAGCCCCCCCCCCCTCTCTGCAAACTATCTAGCTAGTCTGAACACACCAGAAGAAATTTTTATTTATGCTATTTGGTGTTTGATGTGGATTGTCCTGTGTTGTGTAGCATCAAGTGCAAACCTTTAAAGAGAGTAAATCAAAAGGGGCTTATGAAAAAAAAAACATGTAGGGGACAATTTAACGCTCAATAAATGTAACATTAGCAATTACTTACACCAGAGGGGCCATATCCTAAAATCAAAACATCCCAAAATAAGCATTACATTTTGAGTCAGTTCAGTAAAAGTGTTTTTTTTTAGGTTTTAGGTTCATCATTTTATTTACGGTCTTATTGAAATTATATTGAGATATAGTATACATTATTACAATTATTTTACGTATATTGAAATTCTACATTTTTAAGCAGTTCAAAATCTCTTGTTGAAAATGTACATGTTTTTTGTGTGTATTCTGGACTGATTTAAACAGTATTAGAAAAGGGCTGCGCTGATCCTGTAATTATGAATGTGACAGCTTTTTGGTCAGTGGAACTGAGGGTCCAGCACAAATTCACATCCAGCATAAATCTGCCAGAACTGCTAAAGTGTGTAAGTTCTACTCATTCATTTATTCATTCATTCATTTTTTGGTTTACAGTTCAGTATACTGTTCAAAAGTTTGGGGTCAATGAGATTTTTTTATTGTTAAATAAAAAAGAATACTTTCATTCAGCAAGGATGCAATAAATTGATCAAAAGTGACAATAAACACATGTATAATGTTACAAAAGATCTCAGATTTTTTTTGTGTGTAACATATGTATGTATCATGGTTTCCACAAATATACTAAGCAGCACAAGTGTTTTCAACATTACTACTAATAATAAATGTTTCTTAAGCAGCAAATCAGTATATTAGAATGATTTCTGAAGGATCATGTGACACTTTAGGTTCATCATTTTATTTACGGTCTTATTGAAATTATATTGAGATATAGTATACATTATTACAATTATTTTACGTATATTGAAATTCTACATTTTTAAGCAGTTCAAAATCTCTTGTTGAAAATGTACATGTTTTTTGTGTGTATTCTGGACTGATTTAAACAGTATTAGAAAAGGGCTGCGCTGATCCTGTAATTATGAATGTGACAGCTTTTTGGTCAGTGGAACTGAGGGTCCAGCACAAATTCACATCCAGCATAAATCTGCCAGAACTGCTAAAGTGTGTAAGTTCTACTCATTCATTTATTCATTCATTCATTTTTTGGTTTACAGTTCAGTATACTGTTCAAAAGTTTGGGGTCAATGAGATTTTTTTATTGTTAAATAAAAAAGAATACTTTCATTCAGCAAGGATGCAATAAATTGATCAAAAGTGACAATAAACACATGTATAATGTTACAAAAGATCTCAGATTTTTTTTGTGTGTAACATATGTATGTATCATGGTTTCCACAAATATACTAAGCAGCACAAGTGTTTTCAACATTACTACTAATAATAAATGTTTCTTAAGCAGCAAATCAGTATATTAGAATGATTTCTGAAGGATCATGTGACACTGAAGACTGGAGTAACAATGCTGAAAATTCAGCTTTGACATCACATAAAAAAAATAGACAACAGATATTTTAAGTTGTAATACGATTTAAAAATATGACTGCATTTTACTGTATTTTTGATTAAATACACCTTTAAAAAACATTACAAAAAAAACATGTACCCCACATTTTTGAAAGGTAGTTTATATTTTCAATATCAAATATACAATAAATAGTAATAAAATATCAAATATATTTCTAAATATGTCCTGCTTCAATAAAGCCGGTCACATTTTAAGGTATTTTTTGTATTTTCGTGTTTTGCATTTTTGTGTACTTTTAGTTTTATTGTATCTGGTTTAATTGATATGGGTAATGACCACTGAGAAGCAAAAAGTAAAGGAGATGAGCAAAAACTAAAAAGGGTTACAGTTATCCCCCCTAGTTCCCTACTTCCTTTTTACTTACAAGAATCCACAAACTCAGCACAAACTCAGGAAAGAAATTAAATGTGAGGCTATACTGACAGACAGTAAAGGAGGAGATGCATGTCTACGAATCAAACAGGAAGACAAACAAACTTATTTGAGGTGAAGTTAAAGAACTCCACTGATCTGAGGTAATAAGACAAGATATCAGCTCTGGTAGACCTGAATGTACTGAATGTTTCCGTCAGAGAAATCTAGAAAAAATACAAATGTACCTCTCTCTCCTGCCATTTCAAAATAGACATGGTCAAAACAGTACAGCATTATTTCATTTTTCACCACACTCCTATTGTAAATAGACACCATAATGTCATATTACGGGTAAACAGAGTATGATAGAAAAGTAACATTGATCACCTCCCACATAAACAAATTGAACTGAGAGTTAAATCTACCCAAATGAGGATTTTTCTGACATCAGCCATTTTTATGTGTTCATGTGTATCGCACGCGTATCGTCGCCATCGTTAAAGCCCGTTATGAACTCTCACAGAATAGTGTGTCTTTACAGCACACAGACTCCTGGCTGAATCCCATTAAGCCTGCACAGCGCTGGGTAATGGGATCGGCCACGGACCTTTATGTTCCTCCTCCCCCCCACTCCCCCTGCTTCACATCACGGCCTGCGAGGATCCCGCATCTCAGCCAGGATAACGAGCCACAAAAACCCCGCCGCCCCCCCCCCCCCTCTCTGCAAACTATCTAGCTAGTCTGAACACACCAGAAGAAATTTTTATTTATGCTATTTGGTGTTTGATGTGGATTGTCCTGTGTTGTGTAGCATCAAGTGCAAACCTTTAAAGAGAGTAAATCAAAAGGGGCTTATGAAAAAAAAAACATGTAGGGGACAATTTAACGCTCAATAAATGTAACATTAGCAATTACTTACACCAGAGGGGCCATATCCTAAAATCAAAACATCCCAAAATAAGCATTACATTTTGAGTCAGTTCAGTAAAAGTGTTTTTTTTTAGGTTTTAGGTTCATCATTTTATTTACGGTCTTATTGAAATTATATTGAGATATAGTATACATTATTACAATTATTTTACGTATATTGAAATTCTACATTTTTAAGCAGTTCAAAATCTCTTGTTGAAAATGTACATGTTTTTTGTGTGTATTCTGGACTGATTTAAACAGTATTAGAAAAGGGCTGCGCTGATCCTGTAATTATGAATGTGACAGCTTTTTGGTCAGTGGAACTGAGGGTCCAGCACAAATTCACATCCAGCATAAATCTGCCAGAACTGCTAAAGTGTGTAAGTTCTACTCATTCATTTATTCATTCATTCATTTTTTGGTTTACAGTTCAGTATACTGTTCAAAAGTTTGGGGTCAATGAGATTTTTTTATTGTTAAATAAAAAAGAATACTTTCATTCAGCAAGGATGCAATAAATTGATCAAAAGTGACAATAAACACATGTATAATGTTACAAAAGATCTCAGATTTTTTTTGTGTGTAACATATGTATGTATCATGGTTTCCACAAATATACTAAGCAGCACAAGTGTTTTCAACATTACTACTAATAATAAATGTTTCTTAAGCAGCAAATCAGTATATTAGAATGATTTCTGAAGGATCATGTGACACTGAAGACTGGAGTAACAATGCTGAAAATTCAGCTTTGACATCACATTAAAAAAATAGACGACAGATATTTTAAGTTGTAATACGATTTTAAAATATGACTGCATTTTACTGTATTTTTGATTAAATACACCTTTAAAAAACATTACAAAAAAAACATGTACCCCACATTTTTGAAAGGTAGTTTATATTTTCAATATCAAATATACAATAAATAGTAATAAAATATCAAATATATTTCTAAATATGTCCTGCTTCAATAAAGCCGGTCACATTTTAAGGTATTTTTTGTATTTTCGTGTTTTGCATTTTTGTGTACTTTTAGTTTTATTGTATCTGGTTTAATTGATATGGGTAATGACCACTGAGAAGCAAAAAGTAAAGGAGATGAGCAAAAACTAAAAAGGGTTACAGTTATCCCCCCTAGTTCCCTACTTCCTTTTTACTTACAAGAATCCACAAACTCAGCACAAACTCAGGAAAGAAATTAAATGTGAGGCTATACTGACAGACAGTAAAGGAGGAGATGCATGTCTACGAATCAAACAGGAAGACAAACAAACTTATTCGAGGTGAAGTTAAAGAACTCCACTGATCTGAGGTAATAAGACAAGATATCAGCTCTGGTAGACCTGAATGTACTGAATGTTTCCGTGAGAGAAATCTAGAAAAAATACAAATGTACCTCTCTCTCCTGCCATTTCAAATAGACATGGTCAAAACAGTACAGCATTATTTCATTTTTCACCACACTCCTATTGTAAATAGACACCATAATGTCATATTACGGGTAAACAGAGTATGATAGAAAAGTAACATTGATCACCTCCCACATAAACAAATTGAACTGAGAGTTAAATCTACCCAAATGAGGATTTTTCTGACATCAGCCATTTTTATGTGTTCATGTGTATCGCACGCGTATCGTCGCCATCGTTAAAGCCCCGTATGAAATCTCACAGAATAGTGTGTCTTTACAGCACACAGACTCCTGGCTGAATCCCATTAAGCCTGCACAGCGCTGGGTAATGGGATCGGCCACGGGCCTTTATGTTCCTCCTCCCCCCCACTCCCCCTGCTTCACATCACGGCCTGCGAGGATCCCGCATCTCAGCCAGGATAACGAGCCACAGCCCAAGCCACCGTCACAAATGAATATTCATTACCGCAGCTTTTTGTGAATTTTCTCCTGGATACGGCTGCCCCGCCACCCCTCCTCTTCCCCTCTGCTCCCCTGGCAGAGCCAGCTGAAGGAGAGAGAGGAAGTGGGGTGGGTGAAGGGGCGACTGGGTCTCGTAACACCTCGGGGTCTGAGACATGTGTGCACAATTTCGATTTCATTTGTGTGCAGCTTTTTACGTGAGACGTTATGAGGCAGACGGAGAGGAATCGAGCTCGCAGAAGCAGAAAATTTACAATATAGGACAGTGAAATAGAGCTATGACAAGAATGATTGGCAGTGTAAAGGCTGAACAACAATGGGTGCTGGTTTTTTTGTAAGGAAAACATTCATTATGAATGAAATTGAAAAGGAAGATGTGAGGACACAAAGATAAGTTATCCATCTCACTCTGTTCTGAAAAAAATGGCATTAACACATTTCTAGTGGTTAAATGAAAAATGTTTCAGATCATAATTGTCGATCAGGGCAACGTGATCTTATTATCATTCATACTGACATGCTTTCAACTTAACGGCATGTAAAATATAAACACTTTTACTTAACAAATATACAATGGCATACATATGTTTATGAATCCTATAATTCAAGGTTATTGAATTCATAGCTTGATTTCATTTTCCATTGTATTTAGAATAAGTGAGAAGAATTCAATACACTACTAATGAAAAGTTTGGGGTTGGTAAGATTTTTAAATATGTTAAAAAGGCTGCATTTAAATGTTTGAAAAAAAGCTGCATTTATTTGATCAAAAATACAGTAAAACATTAATATTGTAAAACAGTTACAATTAAAAATAACTGCTTTTTTATTTTAATATATGCTAAAATGCCATTTATTTCTGTGATGAAGTTGAATTTTCAGCATCCAGTCTTCAGTGTCACATGATTCTTCAGAAATCGTTTTAATTGGTGCACAAGAAACATTTATTATTATTATTAATGTTGAAAACAGTTGTGCCTCTGAATATTTTTCATGATTCGTTGATGAATAGAACATTCAAAAGTTCAAAACAACATTTATGATCATTTTAATGAGATACATTTAACGTCCTTGCTTCATAAAAGTGCTCATTTCTTTTAAAAAAATAAATAAATTTTTGACCCCAAACTTTTGACTGGTTATAATTTGTAATGTAATGTTATCATTTTATAATTTGACATTATAACAGTTTCATTCTATTACACTAAAATTTTATATCTGATGAACTTCAGTGCTAATTAAATGTAATTCATTTATAAATATATTTTCAATTAAGCAAAGTTCTTCTCTAGCAAAGTTTTTTAATCATTTAATAATAAAGGAGAGTCCCGTTGTGGGGATTGTCTCAGAATAAACACAGTCACCTGATTGGTACCCTTGCAAAACTTTCAGTTCGTACTAGTCTTCAGACTATTTGTATGCTTCAAAATTGTTACGTTATGTAAAGGGTACTGAGTTACGTAAAAGGAACAAACTGTCCATTTCAGAAAAATACATATACACTTTAAGCACAAATACACTGGTCAGGGCAGGCAACACCTTTGACCCTTAAATTACTCTGTACTCATACTACTGACCTGGGCCAGCAGCTGAGGGGGAACACATCTGCGTAGCAAAAGCGCTCAGACTTTGTATCCAGCGAGAGCCTGAAGCCTTCTTCCCTCAAGCCAAGCTCTGTATCACCATTACTGCTATCTCAGCAGTCGAATTCAGCTTTGAAGTTTCTGCAGATCTCAGAACAAAAGCATGAATTTTTTTATAACTACATTAACCGCAGGGTAATAAATTGATTAATCTAGTCTGATAGGGGACGAATACAACAATAGATATAAAAAGTTCCTTTTTTTTCTGGACAAAAGAATGTTTCTTCTTTCACATTAGCCTCTCTATATGTTATTAATTTACCAAAACCTTCACAGGGCAGACTTGAAAAAAGGAGGAGAAGGAGAGAGAGTTTGAAATGAATGAGAATAATACTGACCTTTGCCAAGGGTGATGGATGAGAGAGAAACGCTCACTGGCATCCACTGCACTGGAGACGTCACCATGACAACCCTGACAGCCGCGGCAGCGCGCATGAATATGTACGACCCACATCTGGACAGCTGCTTTAGCCAATGCACTCCTGGTTAGGGCGTGTATGTGTGTGAATGCATGCACATTTGCTTAAGTGTGTGTGTGACAGGTTTCATTCCTTGTGTTTTTGACTTGTTACTAACGATTGATTTATTAAATTCCTACATTTAAAATGATAATGCAATACAATAAATGTGATAATCAAGCTGTACGCAAAAACAATTCCTCAGTTAAGCGGCTGTTCAGCCAAGCCTTGTGGGTAAAGAAGTTTTTCCAACATTTCCTGAGGTGAACTTCACTTGTATTGTAATACAACTTGGTCAGAATACATCCGTCAACTCACGGCAGTTTGGCGTGACACATAATTACTGGCTACCCCTTGGATGTTTGAAACCATATGGTTTCTGACCCGTTTTTCATTTCAAGTCATTTTCAATTAGAGAAATGCACGAGAACATAGCGGGCGAAAGAGGGCCGTAGCATGTTCTGACTTCATCCATCACACCATTTAATCTGAGGGGGGAAAAAGACATCGAGAAACCAAGAACGAAAGCAAGAAAGTGAGTATTCTATTTATACAGCATCTGGACTCTCTTTTCAGATTATTTGTTCTTGGTGCACCCAGCAGTGTATGCGCGCACATGTGAGAGAAGCAGGGGAGGGAGAGAGAGAGAGAGGAAAGGGAGGGAGGGAGGGTGGCTTTGTTACTCTTACTCAGTTCACCTCATTGAATTGTAAATAAGGTGTGATATTTTTACAGAGGGGAAAAAACCTGCACAGCCGGTGCACAGCAGACAGGCCGTCTGAATGTCTGAATGTCTGCCCGTGCTCTGCCTTTCCTCCAATGTAACTACAACGCTCAAAAAATCTGCAGCCTCGGCCAACGCGTACGGGAAATTTGAGTTTAAACATGTAATTCTTAATCCCAAAACAAACGGAAAAGCAGCCCACCGCATAAATCTAAACATTGCGGTTTGAGCCCTAATTTCATTTACAAAGCCCTGGATGGATGAGCTGACTATCAGTGACAACTTAATGAAGTTTAAATATGCATTTAAAATGTGAAATATTTATGGTACTTTTTCCGTTGATAAATAGTAAATGGATAAAAGACTTCCAGTATACTTTTAAACACGATCATAATACTGTCATCTTGATCAATGGTTTGATACAAAAACGCTTGACAATTAGAATTTAAAAATCAATTTAAAAAGTAACAATACACTGTTGTGTATAGTCTACGAGTAAAAAAATAAATCATGTTATATTTGTGATAAGATTCATTCTGCTGTATCTTTAAAAATGTAATAGAAAACCCTGAACTATTAATGAAGCATAAAATTAACAATAGTCACAATACCACTAGTGAAAAATATTTGAAATACATTTATTTCATGCTAAGTATACTACAAATACTTTTAAATGTTTATGTATATAATAAAAAAATACCCTGCAGTTTGTACGTTTAGTATACTAAACTGGTATCCTTAAGGTCTGCTAAATTGGAACAACTAATTTTGTACTTAATGCAACTATTGCAAGTATATGTCAGGTACGCTTTAAATATCTTGCATTTAAAAACTGATATAATTCAAAGATCATACAATCCTCATCAATAGTGACATTAAAACACATTTTTAGGCTTAATATTAAGAAATGCGCATTGTGCACAAGTAGTACCCCAAATAAAGTATAATTATAATTGTTATATCAGTAAGTCTCAAGCGATATGTCAGTAAATATGTTTTGAACTATATTTAGTATGAAATAAATGTATTTTAAATATATTACTTTTTTACTGGAGACATGCAGTATAGACTATATAAACTGTGTAAAAAAAAATTCTGTTTTGAATTTTCAGGTGTTTACCTGTTTTTTTTAATTAGGCAATGCATTGTGTTTTAGAGAAATGTCTGTAAACGTATTGGAAAAGGTACACTATCAGGAAAACAAGATACAAAATTTGTCAATGCAGTACCAGCTCTTCTTCTGCTTTTGTCTTCTCTCCTCTTTATTGTAGCCCAAGGTTAAAAGATGCCTGAGATTGTTGAATCACCTCAGAGGAGCCTGGTGTCTGATGTGAACTCAACCTCTCCACTTTGGTAAAGCATGTCCTCCCTCTCATCTCCCTCTTTCTTGTCTTGCGCTGTCGGCTCTGAAAACTCTTCTATCTCTCCCCTGTCCTCCATTCACCTTCTCTTTCAAACATCATCTGTCCTCTCATCTATCTCTCCACTCTTTTTAACTATTCACTCTATTCTTCTCTGTCACTCACCTTTCTTTCCTGCATCCCTATATCTCTGTCTGCGTCTAAGTGGTCTGTGAAAGGCCGGCTCTTTTGAGGGGACCAAAGGGTTGAGGGATGACCTTGCTCTGTAGGTACAACACAACTGAAACTGCTACTCTGTAGAAGAAAGCAGGAGAGAGTTTGGTTTTACTTGTTTGAAGTGAAGGTGGACGGCCCTTTGAACCGCTGCTCTCATAAATAATGTTTCCTTTGAAAAAGCAGACCTGGTCAAAAGAAGAGCATCTCGCGGGTGATAGTGCTAAGCTTGCAGACTATACAGATGTGACTCAGTCTCAGCCCTGTCTTGTTGGTTATGGAAATCAGAACTGATGCATTTGCATTATAGAGAGCAAGGTATAACATTTTGACAAGTCGCTTTAACAAATGTAATTTAAATGTAGCATCATTGCATTATTTTGTACAAAATGTTTCAAACTAATTTCGCGAGAAAACTGTCATGCAGCTTTTTTCTGAAATGTGTTGTGTAACACTTTCCACTCCCATAGTTCAATGCAAGATTTCAGCTTTACCATATTAAGCGAAACACATGTCTGTTCATGAAAGGTCAAACCCGGGGTGTTTATGAATATTCAGATGACACATGCAAAGTAAATTACAGTTGTTTGCAGCAAACTTGTCTGAACCCTCTTGAACCCAATTTGTTGTGTTCTGAGTTTTTCAAGTGGGAATATTTTTGAAGTACAATCAGTTTAGAGGCTCGTACAAATGAAAGTGCAAGTGTATTGTTCCCTTTTTTCATATCACTTTCAGAAGAACTTTCCAGGAACCTATATTAAGAAGTTTTATGGTAATATATATATTGAAGTTTTACATATTTTTCCACTTAGTTGCAATATAACAATTAACACATAAAAAATATCAGATAAAACAATATTGGTAAAGTAATTTATAAAAGAATCTCTCTCAAATACAACCACAAGGAAGATTAAATTATTTATTTATTTATAAATAAATAAGTAAATAAATGTTTGGAATTTGACTCAAAAAGCTAATGCTAGGTATTTATTAACATCTTGATATTTAATTTTATTTGTTTGTTTGTATGTTTGTTTTTAATTAATTTATTTGTTTGTTTGTTCGTTTGCTTGTTTTATTTTTATTTTGTCTTACAAATTAAGTGGTGGTAAAAAAAGATCAATTTTATGATAGTATCAATAAAATCTCAAAATACACCAAACTTTTTCAATTAAACTGTTTTTACACAAACATTTAACAATGAATAAATGACTTGTTTAAATTGATTATATGAAAATAAAAATCACTAAATTAACTTTCAAAGTTAATCAAATAATATTACATTGGTCGCATTGTCCTTGTCTCAATTATAGTTGTTTTCTGAAAAATTCAATCTTATTTATTAAATCAACCATTGTTAATATTATTTGTTTATCAATATTAGAGTAATAACATTAGAGTATATTAGAGTATAATCCTGTAAAATGATGATTTAATTGACTGATAAAAAGAAAAATGGCAATATTAGAGTAAATTAGAGTAAAATTATGTAAAATTATGATTTAGTTGACTGATAAAATGACAAATCATAATGAAATGCAAAGAGTATTACACAGATGCTGAACTGCGGACTGGATTCCCACACACAGATAAGCCAATTTCCTTATTAACGGTGATATTAGATGCACAATCCCCATTAACAGTGTAAATTTGACTAGGCTTAATCTAAAATCATAAAGTATTTAATGAACTGACCCTTCGGCCCGCTCACCCCAGCTCATCTCCCCTACCACCATCCACCGCCCCCCTTGTACCTGGAACAGTGCCCCGCTCATCCCTTTTATGTGCCCATGAGACAGAGCTGGCCGCTCCAAGCACACCCCCACCCCTGTCACAACCTTCCCCCATCTCCCCAAAAGTGTCACCCAGTCCGCCTAACAAGGGTGAAGGCCATATGTGACTCTCTCATTAACGACTACATGAAAGAGACAAGAAGTACAGAGGGACATCTGGGCCTGACTGAGAAACAGAGGGGAGAGAGAGAGAGAGAGAGAGAGAGAGAGAGAGAGAGCATAAGCGAGAGATGAGCAAAGCACCAAGTTGTACAACATGCTATAAGAGTAAAGGCCCTTTCACATGAGTCCCTTAAGTTATCCAACTCTATGGACAATTCACATGAATTATAATGTCCATCTTTGCAAAGACAATTCCAACTTTGCAAGTGATTTTTACAATGTCTTATTTAGAAGTAAAAAGAAATGCTTAAAAATTGTCATGGAATGGCTTGTAATTTGCAGGGCATTTTCAATGCAAAATGAATGAATGAATGAATGAATGAATGAATGCAATTCACAGTAACTATCTGAATGCCTTGTAATTTACTTTTATTCATTTATATTTCATTTATAGTTTTATTTATTTGTAATAATTTCTCAAATTTTGTTTGCTGTCATGCAATGTATGCTTGGCGATCTTTTATTTTCAGTGGCTGCTTTTTTATGTAATATATTCTTTTGGTGTTAACCCTTTTTTGTAGACTACAATTCAAGAGTTTGGAGTTGGTACGATTTTTGGAAGTTTTTTAAAGTCAAGGCTGCATTTACTTCAATCAATACAGTAAAAACAGTAATATTTTTAAATATTATTCCTTTTTAAAATAACTGTTTATATATATATATATATATATATATATATATATATATATATATATATATATATATATATATACACACACAC
>NW_015505516.1:630965-641178 GCF_001515645.1 Sinocyclocheilus grahami | reverse complement strand
GTGTGTGTGTGTGTGTGTGTGTGTGTGTGTGTGTGTGTGTGTGTGTGTGTGTGTGTGTAAAACTAGAAATGTTGCCTGGCAAGTAACAGAAATAAAATTAAATAAGTAAAAAGAATAATAAATACAATTGCTAAAACAATTAACATAACTGAATACAAAAAAAAAGAAAAGAAAAAAACAATCACTAAAAATTTTACTAAAAATAAACATTTATGTAAAAATATAAAAAATATAGTATAAAATATAAAAATAAAAGCACATTTTAAATATTATAATAGTATAGAAATAATCACAGCATTTCTTACACATCAAGAATAAATACAATATGTAAATGTGTGTGTATGAATATACATACATATACATATACAGTACATACACACACACAAGTGCAACCTGAACACATATTTAAGTGTATTAATTACATCAAATTTGTAAATGTTCAATTCTTTTTTCGACAAAAAAATTAGCACTATATTTGTAACATATATTTGTTTTATAATTTTATAATTACTACTCACAGTTGTTCTAAAAGTTAGTGGTTTGGGTATCCAAAAAAACTGAATATAACCAAGTTTACAATATATAGAGTATGTATATACTGTATATATAGCACAGTTATTAAATAACTCGTTACACTTCCATTTTCAGTATTATAGACAGTACATTAAACACTGTGCAGTTAAAACTGAAATGGAACTAATTCTTACAGGATCCTACAGATA
The DNA here is from genome assembly GCF_001515645.1 of Sinocyclocheilus grahami. Taxonomy (NCBI): domain Eukaryota; kingdom Metazoa; phylum Chordata; class Actinopteri; order Cypriniformes; family Cyprinidae; genus Sinocyclocheilus; species Sinocyclocheilus grahami. Next base: position 640,456 of record NW_015505516.1, on the reverse strand, counting down.
ATGAGTTGCATAACTAAGTCTCTGAGGAGATTGTAAGTGCTGCAGTGAAGGACAGAGGTGAAGGGGAGTTTTATTGAACGCAGACAGTCTTGTCCAGACCTCTTTCTGAACTTTTCATTCCTTCTTCTGTGAGCACTACAAATCCCTTTTCCATTAACGCTCTGCAGGAAGAGTGAGGAAGGCTACAGACGCTCCATCACGGTGAGGGCATCCTGGACCCCCTGGTCTGGCTAAGAGCCCTCCCTACTGGGGTACTGTCAGGGGGAACAGCTGGGTCCCTACACACTTTGAACTCTAGCTTTTAATGGCAGATCACCTTCCTCTCTCTCCAACCTCCACAAATAAACTTCACTTCAGCAGAGCTGGTTTACTTCACCAGACTCATCTGACTCAACAGTCTCTCAACTTTTCATACAGATTTTTCTTAAGACAGCATATATTTCTGATCTTGCTTATCGTAGTGGTTTGATCTTTTAGTCCAGTTTTTTAAATCTGTGGTCACATTCCCTAAGGGCGTTTGGATAGACCTGTTCTCCAGAGTCATCGGCCATGGACTGAATAATCAATCTCAAAGTGACCACAATGCTTTTTGTTAGCATGTCTGAACAACCAATTAAAAATAACATACAGATATACGAACAATGGAATACATCAGAGGTCAAAACTGACATGATGCATATGTACAGATCTTTTAAGGTATTTGAAAATACATTTAAAAATGTGATTTATAGATAACTTGAATAAACCTCTTCTATGATAAACACATGTTCAATTACAGAAATTATTTTGTAGGGCTTAAAGTCATAACTGTGTTGATGGTACCACTGCCCAACGACTGTAGATAAATAAATAAATAAATACATACATACATACATACATAAAGCAAGCCAAAAAAAACAATAATAAGCAGAGGTGTTTTTCTGAAGTATTAATTGAAGTCCAATTAAAAAAAGGTTGGTGTGTGTCACTATTTGTAAAAAAATTAAAAAATAAATAAGACCGACAGACAGACAGACAGACAGACAGATAGATAGATAGATAGATATTGCTACAAAATTTTATTCTTCATAATTTTCAAAATGGACACTGTCTTTCATTTAAAGGGGTCATATGATGCGATTTCATTTTTTCCTTTCTCTTTGAAGTGTTACAAGCTCTTGCTGCATAAAGAAGATCTGTAAAGTTGCAAAGACTAAAGTCTCAAATCCAAAGAGATATTCTTTATAAAAGTTAAGAGTCAACCACGCCTACCTAAAACGGCTCGTTCTAACACGCCCCCACATATCTACCTCACGATGTGGAAATATTTGCATAACGCCGCACAAATGTTCACGCAAAGAAGGAAGGCGTAACTTTTATTCTCGTTGTAGTATTGTTGTTGCCGCCGCCATGTTGTGAAGGCGCTGTGTTTCATTGTGAAAGTGAAAGAGGACGATATCCGCTTCGTCATGCCTAGAACTGATCCGTGCTGGTCACTGAGGAAATACATCAACTTCGCGCTGTGGATCGCCGGATCGGCTTTCACCGTGGACAAAGCGGAGTCCAGCCCAGGGTCGTCACATGTGGTTGCCGCAAGCACGCCGGTCGCTCCATCGAATCCGCCGGCCACGCCATTCTCAAGTCCGCCCGCCGCCGCTCACTCTAGCCCGCAGTGTGTGACGCTGTGTTACACATTTTATGGAGGACTGTTAACTGTATGTTAAGGGGCGTAACATTTCCGTCACACGCTTGAGGTATTCAGCCAATCACAATGCACTGGATAGCTGGCCAATCAGAGCACACCTCGCTTTTTCAGACCGATGAGCTTTGTAAAAATCGACACGTTTCAGAAAGGCGGGGCATAGAGGAGAAACAATAATATACATTATGTGGAAAATAATGCGGTTTTTTTACCTTAAACCGCATAAACACATTGCATTACACCAAATACACAACATAATGTTCTTTTTAGCAACGTCATATGACCCCTTTAATATATAAATGTAAGTAATGTAAGTAATATATAAATATAAGTATATCCCTCCCAGTCCCCACAAACTGAAATCCAAAGCTACAAAATGTCTTGGACAGTAATGCATGATTTACATGTCAATATTTTAAATGTTCCAGCTGATGATACTACACAGAGTGAAATTAATGAATTAATTAGTGTTCAATGCACCCATTCATGCTGTCTGTACACAGGCTGGTGTATCTGATGACATCTCACGACAATGATCACTTATATATGTATTCCTCATGCAAACAGTATATATAGCATGTCCTTCAGTACCTCAGTGTAATCTTCCTTTTTCTGGCTCTCTCTCTGCTTTTTATTTTTCAAGCAGAGACGGCATGTGAGCTGCTCATCTCAGCTCGGTGTGTGTGTGTATGGCGGTTGGTAGAGAGAGTCCCTTGCACAGGTAAATTATAACTCTCACAGAGACAGAACTCGTTAGCCGGCCTGTCAATCAACATGAGGCACGTTGGGGAGGCAATCACAGCGTCGCCCGCAAAGAGGTCACCTATGAAGACATTCATTTTCAATTCATCCATCAGATCAGCACTGAAATCAATTTACCGCACATCAGCGACATTGGGCTGCCCCCATGGCAACCAACACAGCACAAACCTCAGGGAATTCAAACTATTCAGAGTCACAGCACATCTGATTACCAAAACACCCAAACGCTATTAAAGTGCAGAACGCCACCCTAATCTACCCCTAAATAATAATCCAACATTAAACATATGCTTAGAACTAAGTAAATATATGGCTGATTGTGATTATTATCATTCTCGATAGATAACTGCTTCTGGATTTGGCACTGAGCTGACTGTACGGATAGGCTTTTCTCATTGAGATGCATTGGGTGTCATGCAGGCCACAGGGAGATTCGATCAGCCGTGTGCGTATTAAATTAGTTGTCGGCATTCTGCATATGTCAGCACAGTAGTTCATTAATGGTGTTTGTTTTTGAAAACCTGAAGAAATATGATAAAAAGGCTAGATGAAGGAGAGTATGAATGAGGACTGAGGGAGCGTGGCAAAAGAGAGAGGGAACGGGAATGGCGAGGGGATACAGCTGAGTCATCAGAGCACCAAGGACACCACAATGGAGACTTGATTTAACAATGCTTAATGATAAATTCATTTTTAGAATTTTTATTTAATTAATGCTTTCAGATGGTATCAATGCCGTTGTTATCAGATGGTATCAAATTATAATAATAGATGAAAACAATAGTTTATAGATTTTTTTATATTTTTGAAAGAAGTCTTATATGCTAACCAAGACCGCATTTATTAGATCAAAAATACAGTAAAAGTAGTAATTCTGTACAATTTTACAGCTTAAAATTTGAACATATTTTACAAATGTGATGCTGAATTTTCAGCAATCTTCAATGTCACATGATCCTTCAGAAATCATTCAGAAATTAGAAACGATTTTTATTATTAATGTTGAAAATAATTTTGGTGCAAATTGTGTGTGTGTGAGAGAGAGAGAGAGAGAGAGAGAGAGAGAGAGTGTGTGTGTGTGTGTGTGTGTGTGTGTGTGTGTGTGTAAACTATCATATACTAAAAATAAAAAGTTAAAATATTTTTTTTAAATATAAAAAGAAGATGCATTAAATTAATAATAATTTGACATTTGACATTTTTAATGTTACATTAGATTTCTATTCCAGAAAATTGCTTTTCTTTTGAGCTTTCTATTAATCAAAGGATGAATCAGAGTTTTCACAAAAATATTAAGCAGCAAAACAAATTTTCAACATTTATAATAATAAGGACCATTACTATTTTTCAGCATGAATAATAACAGATAATAACTGAACACTAACTAAGTAACGAATGCAGAAAGTTCAACTTTTGTATCACAGGAATAAATTACATTCTAAAATAAAATATGTTTCAAATATTCAAATTAAAAACATTATTTTAAATTGTAAAAATATTACACAACATTTTTGCTTTTACTGTGTTCAAATAAATGCAGCTTTGGTGAACATATATAAATGTGTGTATATATACAGATGTGAAATCCTAAAAATTAATATGCACTTAGATATATAGACTTTTCAAAGGACAGTATGATGTGGCAAGTTCTTAAGTTCTTGTCTTTTCTACTTTCATAGCACACAACAGATGCTGTTCATTCCCCACCCCGACATGCAGGTGTGACAGCACCAACAGACTGGATGTGTGAGGATAGGTCCGCAGGCCATGACAGGGTGCAGAGGGGCACAGATGCACATCACATCGCTATAACATAACTCACCCCCCTTTTTTCACCTCTCTTGCTCTCTTTCTCTCCATCTTAGAGATAAGCAAGGTGAGCGAGAGGCGTCTCAGCGGTCCCGCAGGCTCGTCTTTGAACAATAGAACACCTGAGATTCAATTAGAGCAGGTTAACAGGAGAGGCGAGGTAGCCTCATTAGTGGGCCTCTGTGTTTTGCGTGGACAGGTAACAAGTTACCTAGCATCTGATCGTAAAAAAGGTGACAGCCAGGATAGCTATTCTCGCAGACAGAGACGGGTTGCCATCAAAATGTCATTTGATCGGCCTATTTTGCATAATTACAGAATTTACAGAATCTTAGATGAGTAAATCTTCCGTCCGTCACACTTCCCAGATATTTCTCCGGGCACAGCTATGCCTTTCAGTGAATAATCCTGCAGCTAAGCGGTAAAGTACAGTCTCAGGAGAGAGAATCTATCACATGAGAAGGTTTGGCACGGTCTCAGAGAGTGACACCGCCGGTGCTCTGGAGGAATGGGGAGCCTTTGCATCCTGCCACACTCACAGTGTGTTATTAAAATTCATGTGTGTTTAGCAGAATGCCCCTGCGACACAACTAAACCCCTGCTGAGACCAGCTCAGCAAAGCGTGCTCCAATAACGCTGGCTCAATGTTGATTTAACACTCATCTCCGGGAAGGTTTAGACAAATGCAGTGATGATTTCAGAGTCTAACACCTTACAGTAGGAAGGAGTGATGAGAAGTGGAATAGTGGACGTCTGCCAGCTGAGTGACAGGGCATAAATGAAAGGAACCGAGTGGCGATTTGACTCGATGCCTCTTGTGTACGCGGTTTGAATAGCTGCTGTGTTTATGCTGAGCATTTCAAAGAGAACAGAGGACACATCACTCCACGCTGTGTGCAACAGTGAATGTGTGAGTGTGAGGAGCAGAGGTTCATTTCACAATCAACTGAATAACTCAAAATGAGGTCTACGGCAGAATATAATCGCTCAAGTGTGGACTTGATAGGGTGTGTAGAAGAAATCAAGAAAGAGCATTTACTGGTAGTGTGCTGCCATTAGAAAGCACAACTAATTAAATGCAGGAATAATTGCAACAAAAAATGAAAAACAAATACAGCAAATATAACATTGTAATAAACAAATAAATACCACAGATCTAAAAACGGTATATAATGAACTGCTTATTCATCTAAACATATAGAATGTGTAATAATCTGTAAAAATTTTAAAGTGTTGCACATTGCCTCTATAACAAATTAAATAAATAAATAGAGAAAAATAGAAAAATTGTAGCCTGTACTAAAGTGACTACAGAGGCAAAGGTGTTTCTTTCATCTAGAAAAGCAAATGTAAATAAAATATAAACAAATAATTGTGTGCTCACACCTAGATGCATTTTCAGCAACAGTCAAATATAAATAAAATCAATGATTAAATAAATCAAAGATGATTGGCTTTTGGCGATAATAAGCAACAAGTGAAACCATCATGTAGTAGGCTAATTTAAAAAAATATATATTTCTGAACTTCAGGCATATTAAAAGTAACGTTTAAACAGAATGTAAATGTAAAGAAACCAATGGAGATGCATTATAACAAGTTTACATAAAAAATAACTATAAATTAATATTAATTTTAATTATGTACAAAGTCGTCTATCTTCTATCTATGAACTCCAGACATATTGAATACCTCACTTAACTTAAAGCTTAATTAAAATACTTCACTTTTAAACAGAATGTAAAATTATAGGAATCTTTGGAGATGCAATATAACATGTTTATATAAAAATAGAATAAAAATATATGTACAAAGAAATTGTAATAATAATTTGTGTGCATGGGATAGAAAAAGCAATGCACTTTATGCTTCGTAAATAAATCAAATATTAAATCATCAAATATTTGAAATATTTTTTATCTAATAAATCACAGCATACCAAACACACTTTCCTTGAACATCACTGATGTCTACACTATAAACTACTACCTTTTTTTTTAAAGTGCCATAAAATCAAAAGTGTGCACTTTAACATCAAAATCACTGTGTTTGTGGAAAAACTGTTACAGCAAATGTTGTGAAAAAAGACAAATATAATCCAGCATCAGAAGACCAGCCACTGCTCCAAGTGAAAGGCCCTGCCAAACCATAACGCCATCTAGTGGTTCAGATGTCAGCTCAACAAACAACATAACTCAAAAGTCTTCATACTATTAAAGGAAAAAAAATGTAATGTAACTTTAAGGTCTTTATTATTCACAGACTTGCTAAATATGCAAACATCAAAATGGATGCATGGAAATATCTCACATAATTTTCTTGTTTACATCACCACTGCAAACCACTTGTATACTACATTATTGCAAATACGAACAACCTCTTAGTACAACACAGGCCTATATGAACCAGCAATCTTTCCAAGACCCGCCGCCATGGGTTACTGGATAATGAACCTCTTTTGACGCGCATTGCATAATCAGATCAATAAAGATCAGTAAAGTGCTATAGGACATGATGAACCATCAGCCTCCTTGTTCTTCCTGTGTAAAGAGGACCATCTCATTAGATTTAAAGGACAACTTTAACTCAAGCAAGGAGGAGGGATCCTTATGCACTTTGTTTTGCACTGCTTCAAGGCATATGGGGTGTTGTACGATGGGGTGGGGTGTGAGACAGATTTTGCATGCAGATATTTTAAATGCAATTGTCTTCTTCGCACGGGCAAGCGAGAGGCTCTTTGGAAATTGACTTTTTGATTATTCATTTAGTGCGATAATTAAATAGTCCTTGCCCTGGGAGCGAAGAACAAGTGAACCATGGCGAGGATATCTAACAGGGCTTGACGGATCCTTTAAATAATGTTTATTTATCTCCACTAATATTTTGCTGCCTAAACAAGACTCAGTGCTGCTCTGTGACCCGTGGCTTTCATATCAAAACTTCTGGATTCATCTCATTTTAAAGTGCTTTAAACAAAAAAAGGGGTGTAAAGTTTGGGTGAAGTCTCTTGGATCTTCATTAACTTTCACATTCATTTATTTCTTTTTTTCTCTCTTTAAATGAAGCTGAATACAAAATAAAGTACAAACATCTGCAATAATTTTTTTGGATGCTGAATCGATAAATCACATTTAAAATTGATACATAAATCTCGTCTCTCTTGAATTAAACAATGTCTGCGGTCTAACTCAGAATCCATCCAATTGTATAAATTAATAAATGAATACATGAACATATTCATAGTGAATCTGCTTTGTGACACATTATGCACTGACCTCAGTATATTTCAGCTAGAGATGTTATTATACTTTAATTATGGCTGGTTTTTACCATGGCCCACAATTCCTGCGTGAGGAAATTCATGTGTTTGAATGCATTTACTCCTTTCTAATGTCAATCCTTTTAGAGCTCAGCACAGGTCTGAAATTTGCAATTCCAGTGATATGTTAAAAACATAACCAGCCAGAAGATATAAAAGTGAATGGGAACGGTTTTCCAAGCTGCTTCAAAGTTTCAAGTAAGAGAAAGAAAGCAGTCGGCAAAGGAGTCCTCAGCACATTCACTGCAGCCGTGGAAACAAAATTCAGCTCCGTATCTGAAGCATCGCTGAAAGCTGGAGAAGCAGCGAAGATCTTTGAAAACATGGAGACAAAGGAACATTCCAAAAATGAGTAAGTTGTATAATTATATTCGGTTTTCTTTCATTGTAAAACATGTGCAGCACAGATCTTACCTGAACCACCAACATCAATAGCATTTAAAAAGCAGAACTTGTGAAACAGCACTAGAACTACTTTAGTTTAATAGTTGTTTTTTTCTGTAAAATCACATTTTTGTACCATTCTTAGTAATTTATGAAGTTCTCTAATATACACAGCAGAACTGCCTAATGCAAATACACTGTGAAAGTGGAATCTGTTGCTGTGAAAGTCAACATTATAAAATGAACATGAAGTTTTTACTTTAGTAAACTCAAGTAAACTTTTGACTGGTGTTCGTATAATGCCTTTCAGCATTCAGAAATCACACAAATACAGCCTCAGCAAATTTCTCTGCCGGCAAGAGCTATTATTGCCTGGTTGCTTTTGTTTAGCAGGACTCACATGCTTAGACAGTCATCCGGCCATCTTCAGTCGAAGATGAACGGTGCTCGCACACTTTACTGACTTGAGGTGGAGACGTCAACAAAACCGCGCTTGTGGAAATAGAAGAGTCCTCGTTATGCAAATTCAAGGCACACTGATAGGCACGTTTTCTGTTCATGAATTACCGGCCTTGTCACAAGTCAAATTACATTTGAATAACCTTTTAAATGTTTTGTTTTTTTTGCTATTACAGAGACGTGACTTCCGCGCCAGTTTTGATTTGGCCACTGGTCTCAAAACAGGCCCTGTTGTCCTGTTTGTATAAATTAAGTGGCATCATTTTCATAAATCTTATTCAAATGAAGTTGTGTTACATATTCAATTGTACTGTGAATTCACGTGAATAATTGCAACGATGAAATGTAACAAATTTAAATAAAAGCCATTTGAATTATACATTTGCTCATAATATATGGAAAGCAGTGTTATTTAGCGTATATTTTAGAATGATTTTCCACATTCTACAATCATCAGCGCAGAGATATGACAGATCATTACTGCAAGGTAACATTAATAAACATGTTTATGTAAGTCTGTATATATTTACTTGGAATACATAAAAACTTGGTAAGGTGGACGAGAGACAAACTGAGAGAACTAAACTTGTAGAACTAAGAACCGAGGATTTTGGGGGGTAAAAAACGAAGGAACGAGAGAATAAAAACATTGGAGAGAAAAGAATGAAAGCCAACATGTAAATAAAGCAAATTAATGAAAGGTTATATGGCATGCGCGCGTTCTTTGTACTGGAATGTGCCTACAAACGCATAACTTCAGTCTTATATTTGTTTATCAAACAGAGAACATGTGGAGATAAATAACATTTCTGTTGAAATATTTACCTTGAACTTAATAGCTATGATAAAATGTAGAGTTAAAACCAACAAAGGGATTTGTTTGGAGCAGTCTAAATGTCAATGACTGTACCCATGTTATTCCTTTAATAATTCCAGAATTATTTTTTAAATCAGTAAAATATCAATTAGTAAAAAAAAAAAAACTTTAAACATTTTTAAAAAACTATATATATATACACTGTATATATATATATATATATATATATATATATATATATATATATATATATATATATA
>NW_015505516.1:626617-629751 GCF_001515645.1 Sinocyclocheilus grahami | reverse complement strand
ATATATATACACTATATATATATATATATATATATATATATATATATATATATATATATATATATATATATAATTAGTTTCTCTCCTTTTTTCAGTCTTCTGAAATTGTACAGAAATGCAGAACTATTGAATTAATATTTTTCTTCATGTGTTCCAGTATTGTTTGGCCAAACGTGTAGAAAAATGTATTGCAAATATGGTATTATAAATAAAACACTTTATACAATTAAACTCCTTTTATCCTGCTTTCTAAGTGTGTACTGTATGAATTTGTAACACACATTTATACTGTATTTATGTAAACATGTATACATGCACTGAAAAACTGGTGTAGAAACAATTTTCAGTTAGAAATTGCTAGTAAATTTTACAATTAATTGCCAAGAAACAGCAAGTAACACACTGAATTTAAAGTGAGATTTTGAAAGTAGAAAGACTGACATCGTATTTTCTTGTAAAACATACTCCAGTAATCTTTGTTTTATTTACAACTTCAAAAAATCCTGTTTTGCGGCATGGAAATGTCTGTTATATTGCATGAAGTTGTGTTTTTCCACAAGTCCACATTGCTCACTACCGATATGTCACAGGCTTATATATCCCACAAAAGTAATGAGTACCTCAGTGAGCAGTTCTTACCTCTATCCCCTGCAACCCTTTTTAAAATTGTTGAGGCTAATTTCAATATTCATGAGTTCTCCACAGGCTCAGTTCAGCAGTTTCCATTAAGCATTAATTAGGTGCCGGAGGGGGAAGCAAACACAAATAAGGAGCTGAATAACTAATTAAGGTGTTTGAAATGCTGGAGGCCTGTAATCCCACTAATGGCTGGTTAGGCAAGGTATAGGAGGAACCGCCGATCCCACAGACAAGATCCCCACAAGCACATACACAACCAGCAGAAATACACAAAACACACAGATGATGACACAGACACACAAACAAACACACACACATTCACAAAAGTTGGTTGCGATTTGATGGTGAACAACTGATTTTGGTGCTCTGCAGATTTTCGTTGTTCATTTTGGTGCTGAAATCTTCAGGCTGTGTACAGATGTTGCCCAGATGTGGCTCGGCTTGAGGGAGAGAGGGAATCAAGACTGCTTATTTTTTCCAACTGCAACCCTTTTTAAAATTGTTGAGGCTAATTTCAATATTCATGAGTTCTCCACAGGCTCAGTTCAGCAGTTTCCATTAAGCATTAATTAGGTGCCGGAGGGGGAAGCAAACACAAATAAGGAGCTGAATAACTAATTAAGGTGTTTGAAATGCTGGAGGCCTGTAATCCCACTAATGGCTGGTTAGGCAAGGTATAGGAGGAACCGCCGATCCCACAGACAAGATCCCCACAAGCACATACACAACCAGCAGAAATACACAAAACACACAGATGATGACACAGACACACAAACAAACACACACAAATTCACAAAAGTTGGTTGCGATTTGATGGTGAACAACTGATTTTGGTGCTCTGCAGATTTTCGTTGTTCATTTTGGTGCTGAAATTTTCAGGCTGTGTACAGATGTTGCCCAGATGTGGCTCGGCTTGAGAGAGAGAGAGAATCAAGACTGCTTATTTTCTCCAATTGTGGTTAAGGATATAAAATATATGAGTGTGAAAAGATCTGTTGTCACCGTTTTATGCGATTATGACTTTATTTGAACGGATACTTCAGAGTGATACCACTTGGATTTAATATCATATATCCAATTTCTTGTCATAGCTTGCACACTATATACAGTATAATACTATAAAAGAATCATTTGGTAATACACATGCATGAGCACTTTTTATTTGATTCTAATATGTTCAGACGAACCTAAATGCAGATGTTCCCAATGCGTCTTCATAATCTAGAATATAATTTCCATGTTATTAGGATGCACTTTATTCATTATCACATGCTTAAGGTATAAATAAAATTATGTGCATGTCATTGTGTTTAACATGTTGGACAAGTGAGCTCATTTGTTTTAATGCAGACCGCTAATATGAGTAATCTCATCACATTTTAATATGTTACTGTCATGCTGACAAATTCTCCAAGTGGATGAATTCAATTACCATAACTTGTGTAAACAAGGAGGTCATTGAATTTCAGTTAATATAATCTGCTTTAAGGAACATTGATATGCATTTTGTTATAATAATAATAATATTAATATGAACAATGCAGCGGTGAACGTGAGGTTTTGGACGGCACGCTGTGTAAATACAAGTAAATGTTTGTGTATTCTCTCTTGGGCTTTCAATGACACAAAGCACTATTTATTTTCTCTCCACGTTCTATTTTCATTAAATCTATTTGTCCCATTTGGCCAAAGCTTTGCGGCCTCAAAGTCGAGTCTTAGAAGAGGATCTGCAATACATGAGCAAAATAAATGATATTTCTACAGAGGCATATCTGTAGACCGGGGAATATGATTGGAATTGACCTGATGAATCCTAATCAGCTGTTTTAGGTTTAACCCCGCTGAGGTCAGATTACTGAACTCACACCAGTGCTTTATTTGAGCAACGGGATCAAAACACTAAACTGCACAAAGCAAATACATTGCCAACTCTCCCAACCTTTGGTTTAGATACGTTTGTGGTGGAAACTGAAACACTTGTGTATGTATGAGTATGAGTAAGACATACACACATGAAAAGAACTGTGTTGTTCAGATGGCTGTAATGTTGAGTAATATTCAGATATAGATTTAACCTGTACTTTAATGACACTTGTGAAATCTTATTCCATTAACAATTCTATGCAGAGCTTCTGGCCAAATAAATACTAAATACAATAAATAAATAATAAATACAAAAGGAATAAAGAGAAGAAAGATAATAAAATTGTTTATATAACTAAACTCAAATCAAATATTCAGCATTCATATATACAATTTAGAATTATATATCAGGGCCATTATGGTTAACTAAAACTGAAACTAATTTAAAACCTTTTTTTAAATCATAAAATTAATGTTTAAAATATATAAAATATAAAATAAACAGTTAGTTGCCCATTTGATGTACTAAAATAACTAAAAAACTGAAATAAAGTGAATAAAAACTATACAGACATATATAAAAAATAAAAACTTCTAAAAATGACAAAAACGCACAACAAAATTACTAAAAT
>NW_015505516.1:626028-626606 GCF_001515645.1 Sinocyclocheilus grahami | reverse complement strand
CTGTTCTCCCAAAACCAGGGCAGTGCCCAAAGAGCAGTCTTTTCAAAGACTTAATAAAACAGAGAGCAGGGTTTAATTTGTCTCTCTCCTAATTTGAAATGCAATACATCCTATCTCCAACCAAGAGGTCGCCAGTTTATTCTTCTCCAACACAAAAATCTTGTTAAAGCTAGTCGTATTTTGACAACCATAGATCAAAAAGAATTACAGCAAAGTGCAACAGATGTTTGTGTTAGCAAAAGCACAGCGGTGAAGGATATTTCCTGTTTTCATTTCAGAACAAGAGATATCTGACCATTTGTTTCGATTTGTGCTGGACTTTTGCTGTAAAATATTGTATAAAATACTTATAATGAATTTTCTTTTTAATGTCAGATGCCTGTTCTCAAAGTCTTATTCCTATTTTTGAGAAAGGGTTCCATTCATTCTCAGTCATCTGAGAATTCCCAAAAAGCTAATTAAAAATTTAGAAATTTTCCAGAACATTTTGTAAATAAACTACACTACATTGTACACTGTAAAGAAATGTCCTGTTAAACTATATACAGTATATGTATATATATATATATATATATATA
>NW_015505516.1:604599-625640 GCF_001515645.1 Sinocyclocheilus grahami | reverse complement strand
ATTTATTACAGTATTGAAACTATTCTGCCTTATTATGTGATAAAAAAAAAGTGTTTGTAGTATATAAGCAAATCATTATTATTGGTTACTGTCCAGCAGTTATCTGATTAATAAGCCAATTAAAAGCTAGAAATGAGAGAAAAATTAAAGTTGACTATACACTACCAGTCAAAAGTTTTTGAACAGTAAGATTTTTAATGTTTTTTAAAGAAGTCTCTTCTGTTCACCAAGCCTGCATTTATTTGATCCAAAGTACAGCAAAACAGTAAAATTTTGAAATATTTTTACTAGCCTATTTCAAATAACTATTTTCTATTTGAATATATTTTAAAATGTAATTTATAGTGATTTCAAAGCTAAATTTTTTGCATCATTACTCCAGTCACACTATCCTTCAGAAATCATTCTGATTTTCTGATTTGCTGCTCAAAAACATTAATAATAATAATAATTAAAAAAGGTTTCTTGAGCAGCAAATCAGCATAATAAATCATTTAAAATATATTCAAATAGAAAGCAGTTATTTTAAATAGTAAAAATATTTCACAACATTACTGCTTTTGCTGTACTTTGGATCAAATAAATGCTGGCTTGGTGAGAAGAGACTTCTTTATAAAACATTAAAAATCTTACTGTTCAAAAACTTTTGACTGGTAGGTTATATAGATTACAGAAACGTTATATTGTAATGTTTTATACATGTGTGTGTGTGTGTGTGTGTGTATAATTTATAAATTTTTTTAATATATAAAACATTTCTGTCCCCCTCACTTCTGAAATGATGGCTATGCCCCTGCCGTGTTGTATCTTGAATTAATCACGACTGAAGGGCGTTGTTAGGTACGACGCGAAGAGGAATATATACAGTATATATATATATATACAGTATATGTGTGTGTGTGTGTGTGTGTGTGTATATATACTGTACATATATATACACAGTACAGTTAAAAAAAATTCTGCATATGGCATATGGCATGTTAATGCCTGTATATTTTATAACTTCTGGTATAATTTAAGCTTGAAGTACCGAAATATGCTTTTACCTTAAAATACTGATAACCACCATAATAATAAAGATTGTTAGAATTGTGAATCAGAATAAAACATGACTAATACTCAGACATTACCAATGACAGTAAGAAACATAACAACTATTTAAATAAAATATAAACAAATGTGATGTGTCATGCAGGGAATGGAAATTTCTGGAATTGTTCTTTAAAAAACAGCACTTTTCACCATAAATCCACCAGTAATTCTTAGTTTTTATTTGCAAAACCATAAATTTGAATGTTACTGTAAAATAGAGATTTTAAAGAGATTACAATTTCACTGTATATGTAACTTACACTTAACCAACAGGTGTTTACTGCCGCATTTTAATTTTATTTATTTTATTTTATTTATTTATTTAGTAAAAATGACAAACTTTTTTTTTATTTTTTACATGGCACCATGACAGTACCATGTTTTTATAAACATGAACCAGTGTGCTACTGCACTATGGTATTGATTTTCCTTGAAATACCTTGTAGCCATTTTATATTTTTTATTAAATTATATTGGCAACACTTCGGTAACATTTTGATGGATAAGTTAAATAAAAAAAATTTAATCTTATTTTTTATTTATATTATATTATATTATTATATTATTTATTTTGATGACAGCAGCACTCAACATGACGATCATTTCATTTCATTATAATGTTTATTATTTATTTTAGGGGGTTAGTTTTTTTCTAAACGTTCCAGGTTTAAATTGGATCCCAGATTTGCCATCTAGTTTCATACTATAGTTTCCAGACCCTACAGTATACAAACACAGCAATCGTTCAGTATATGCTATCATCGTCAGTGTACCATGCCACAACCTCAGTACTTCTTACAAAGGTAGAAAACAACTATTGAAACTGGAGCACCACAAGCTCCTTGACTCTTCCGCAAACACGAGTCACAAGACTAGAGCGTGTTACACGTCTAACACACAATGCTTCACGAGAAGCTCGGTGTGCAGATAAACAAGGTTTCTGTAGCGCTTCTGAACCACTTGATTGCAAGTAATTATTCAGAAGCCCGTGCCCCTACTCCACAACCAACCACCTGACACTCCACATCATGGCAAAATGGAGAAGAAGAAAAACTACACACACACACATAAACACAACATGTAATTTTGCTTGGTGCAGCTGAAAAGGATTGTTTACCGTAACCTTGTAATCAACCTGCCTAGCAGCTCCAACATTAGCCACTATAAGAAGCCCAGCACAATCGGGGGCTGTAAGAGAGGGGCCCGCCTCTGACGAGCCTCCTCACGGTCTCAGTGATGGAGCACAGCGCTGGCCCCTCTATCGTCCTCTCATCATTTGTTTTCAAGAAGCGTAATTTCCATTTCAGTTGGATTACACCTTTTAATGTATCGCAAGCTTTAAGAAGAGGGAAGGGGGAGGAGAGGAGAGGAGGGGGCATTCAAAAAAAGAAGAAAAAAGAAAACGGCATCTCTCATGCACTAGATTTCAAACGGGGCATTTGAGCCTTTGAGTGAAGAGGAGCAGATGAGTGCAAGCGCAATTAAAATCAAAAGCCCAGCGCGGCGGAGCAACAGTCCTCAATAACCCTTTGTGTGCCATGGAGCCAATGGGATGATATGGGCAGCTGGAACTGGGTTATGAGATGAGACATTACCTGCCCTTTTATTGTCACTTCACATGTGTAATATTCAAATAGGCCTGAGTGCCACTTTACTAAGCAGAGGTGTTTCCCTAACCGCAGATATACTAGGTACAGAAATGATGGAACAACACTTCATCGTCATTTACTCATTTTCCACATATTGTTTCAAATCTGTATGTCCGGGGGGGGTTCGCCGTAGAACATAAACTGAGAAATTCTGATGTGTGTGCTGGTCGCTCTTTACCATATAATTAAGTGAATGGGAATTCTGGCTGTCAGGCTTCAAAATGATTTAAAAAACACTATAAAAGCACCATATTTCAAACCTTCTAAAGCCATAATATACATAATTATGATGATTAGTCATCGATGTCATAAACATCAAATCTGTAATGACATCAAAAATGCCTTACAGAGAGCTATCGTATGGTTTTAGAAGACGTAATGCTACTATTCAAAAGTTTGGTCACAAAATTTTTTTTTTTTTTAATTTACACTTTTTATTTGGCAGGGAAGCATTAAATTGATCAAAAGTGTCATTAAAATACATAATGTTACAAAAGATTTTTTATTTCAAATAAATGCTTTTCTTCTGAACTTTCTATTCATCAAAGAACCCGGAAAAAAATATTACAATGATTTCTAAAAGATCATGTGACACTGAAGTTTGAAGTAATGGCAGCTGAAAATTCAGCTTTTCCATCACAGAAAGTTATATGGTTTAGGAATGACATGATGTGAGTAAATGATAAGAGAACTGTAATTTTTGCATAAACTATACATTTAAGACAACGAAAACATTTTTTTTATTTTTAACTTGAGATTATGATATCTTATTTGTAGGACTAATGCTCACTATTAACTAGTTGCTGATTAGCATGCATTTATTTTTATAAGCATACTGGCTGTTTATTAGCACTTATAAAGCACATTAATGCCTTATTCTGCATGACCATATTGTAGATCCCTTAATTATACCCCATACCAAAACTTAACAACTATCTCATGGTGTGAGGGTTCAAAAATAATTTAAGACTAACAGTGAGAAACGCTGAACAGTGAGAGGCCTAAGACATGGGAGATCATATGGTATACGGCACTAGGTTATGCTCTTCCAGTTTATGAATGTCATTGACCCCACAGGTCACGCAAACTTGAGTCTTTTATTTTTGTTTCTCCAGTAATTCTTTGTGGCTTCCTACCCACACCAGCGCAGTTGATTTTGAATCATGGCTCTTAATTATATGCTCGTGCCCTGCATTAATACGTGCATTAACATAACCCTTTGTTTATTCATTATTTCCAAGCCGTTTCTGAAATTATGTAAAACAATTTCTAAACAAAGAGCAGGCTTTAATAAGACTTGCCATTTTGTTTCATGCAATTCAAATACTAGCAAGATTCTGGGGGGCAAAATGAACAAAATCTAACTAAAACGTCAAAAGGGATTACAAAACTACATATAAATAGGGCTTTAGGAAAACTTGGAGAAAAAGGCGTATATGAGTCACAACACAAGATGCAGAGGATTTTTGTTGTAGCTTGTATAATCTTAGCCTTTCTGCAGTGGAATATGTGAAAGAGTTCAATTAGAGGTACGGTGCTCAGGAGAGACAAAAACTGCACTTAAACTTTCAAGCATTTCACCTTCAAGAGTGGATTACAACAGATTAACACACAGCCAACATCTGTATCCAAATATGAAGAACCAGGACGCTTATCAGATTCACAGGACAAAAATCAATTATGAGGCAAGAAAATAAAATGTCACGTCTGGTTTATAATTTGATTTGTGATCAATATCAATGATATTAAATAACAGGTATCATCTGAATCAGCAGGTTCTCTAATTTAATTTGATATAAAACATTCACATAAGCGTTCAATCTGCATTACTGGTTATCAGACTTTTTGGCCCCCATTGTCCAACACAGTATTTTGAAGGCCCACCCGTATTGGCTAAGATACAGATTTTTTTTTTCAATCAAAAAAAATTATTTAAAGGAGAAAGAAATATGATTCCGGTTTACATCCAGATTTCAAGTTTTTAGCATTTAAAATAAATTACTTGTGTGTGCATCCAAGTCATTTTGTGGTGTCCTTGGAAATTTGCTGAGGCCCCCAGTTGAGAACCATTGGTCTACATATTAAAAATATGACTGTCAGTAAATAAATTAATACACTAACACTTAAAAGTTTAATTTCTTCAAATTGTGGCAATGTTACAAAGTGCAGTGATGAGATCATTGCACTTTTTGAGACCACTTTATTTAATTACTAAAAAGGCATTAAATGAGTAGAATAATTGTCACAAATTTTTTTAAACCAGAAAAAAGTGATGGAAATGCTGTGCCATGAAAATTTTAAAAAGAAGTTATGTCCCCTGTGAATTTTAGAAATGTGGTTAGTTAGAGCACTGTATATTTTATTGAACATTGTTGCCAGATTGTTTGTTTTGATGCTGTAAATTTTATATTTTGATGCTATTTTGAATTTTTCAAATGTATTTGTCATTTATTTAGTCAACTTTTAAACTGGTATCTATTTAAAAAAAATTATAATTCTAAACACTGAAATAAAATAAGTAACTATACTCCCAGGTTTGTCCTGTTATTGTATTGTCCTATTTAAGTACATGCCCAATTGGGTATTTTTTGGTTCATGAATGCATTGATTCTTGCCGTGTACTAAAAAGGTGTTGATGCACTGAAGCTGTAGGTCACTGTCTCTCAGTCTAACCTCTGGTCATGCACCATACATATTCTACAGCCCCCGACTGACCTGGCAGCCCACATGAGAGTCTTGTTGTGGAACACGGCGTTTTGTGCAGTGCTGTGAACATGCTTATTATCAACACACAATTATCTGGTCTAATCATGTGGAACCGCACAACAATCACCAGGGACCAAGGAACTAACGACATTCGCAACAGAGCGCAAACATGCATTTTTTGACACTGCATCACAAGAAAGCCAGTGTCCCTGTCAATATTCTCTTCAGATATTTCCTGTTGATTTGATTTTCAGTTCATATTTCCATGGCTTTTTATGTATTCTCTGACTGATTGATTTTCACCCCCGTCACATATTCACTCACAGCATGTGTGGCTAGAAAAACCTATTGAAATCTTTCGAAAAGCTGCTCTGAAACACCAAAGTGTCATGCACATTACTGTACAGTATATTGCAGTCTGGGCGATATACTGAGTAGCGGAGTCCGCAGAGCACAAAACATCTATGAGTTATTTTCTCTTTCAACACATTCGGAATTAATTCACACATCTGTGTCACATCCCACAGAGAGTATGCTGAAAACTTGTGAGCTACCTGGAGCATCAGTCCCATATCTCACAATTACAGACAAGTCTGATATGTTTCAATTAGAAGCTACAATCAAAGTACACGAGTAAGATGATTTTTTGTGGAGGTGAATATTTCATAGTAGACAGTTTTCAGGTATAAAAATCCTGAAGCATATAAGTAAATGAATTCATTAGCTCCAAACGCATATCAGAAGTGACCTGGTACCAAGGGAAAAAATGTAAGAAGATATGCTTTCAATTGTTGTATTATGATAAAGCTGAGTCTTTGTAATAAATCAAATAAAATAATTGCTGCCTCAATTTTTTTAAAGTTCCGTTAAATCACAGTAGTGTCAAAGTCACAACCTGCAGTAATGAGTTTGTTTCACTTTAAATTTTAATTACCAAAAACAAATAAAAACGATGAACAGAAATGACTGTCACAAGTTAAATAGAAACAGAAGTTGTTATAACAATAATAAAAGACTGTGCCATGAAAACATTAAAGCGTAGAAGCCTAATTTTATGAATTTACAAGCCCTACGAATTTTAGCATCAGCCCTGAAAGAGATTTTGGTAACACTTTACAATAAGGTTACATTTGTTGACATTACACTCTAAAAAATGCTGGGTTGTTTCAACCCAACTTTGGGTCAAATATGGACTAACCCACCTGTTGGGTTAAATTTTTTAATTTAATCTTTAACCCAAAAATTCATATTTTGCCCAAAGTTGGGTTGAAACAATCCAGCATTTTTTAGAGTGTAGGTAAAAGTTAACATGAAATAACAGTATGTATATATATTTTTTAAAACTTGTATTAAGCATTTTTTATTAATAATAAAGTATTTATTAATCTTAGTTAATGCTAATTTCAACATTTACCAATACATAATTAAAATCAAAAGTTGTATCTGTTAATATTATTTAATGAACCTGAGCTGACATGCTAACTAACAATAAACAGTTGTATTTTTAACAAATGTTAACAAAGACTTATAAATACTGTAACAGCTGTATAGTTCATTGTTAGTAAATGCATGGCCCAACTTATAGGACCTTCTAGTAAAATATGACCAACATAACACCCTACCAATAAAAAGGAAAAAAACTGTTAGTTCATAATGTTATTTTTATCTATATATCTCATGTGCCAACATACATTAAGTTCTAATTTATACTGCATATTATTGTCTAAGTTCTAACTTATACTCCTTATTGTTTAGTGTGCTGATTATGCATTGATTTCTCATGTACCAGTGACCTCTAGTGGCTGAAATGTAGGACCACAAATATTCAATATTTATTTATAAACACTTTTTTAAAAAAAAAAAGGATAAACGTATTTAGTTGTAAAGTGATTTTCACAAATGCCTACAGTGTCAAATACAAGAATTGCATGTTTTAAAGGGCTATTAATGGTCAATCTCACAGGTCATGAAGTGAAAATTGGCTTATCACAGCATAACTGCAGCCTTTTTCAGGAAACAATGGTAAAACTGGTTTATCCGAGTAACACTAAATCATTTTCATCTGTACACATTACCTCAGTTCAGATCTACTGTGTCCATAGAACAGCATGAGCACGCACAGTTCGGTTCTCATGTGCAATATGATCCAAGACCTTTAAATAGCAAACTGTCCAGCATTGCAGGAGGCCTACAGCTGGCCCGAGAGAAACCTAATACAGACACAGACATACTAAAGACTGACAGTAATACATATACAAACATGCAGAAATAGACACTTAAACTCTCAGTGTGTTCTGCTGCAAACAGTTTGGAAGTCTCATATAGCAAGAAAGCATGCAGTACTATAGACATACACTGACTGATATGCATGCTTAAGTTTAATGTTTGCAACATTGCCTCAAACAGTCCTACGTATAGTGAGAGCGCATACGCACAGCTGTCACCTGCCTTATAGATGAGTCATAGCTCCCAGCGATTCTGCTGTTATGTAGACACACCTGTCAATGTCTCATCTCCAGGCTGTCTCTGATGAGAAAATGTAATATTGCCTCATATTCAGTCTTAAAACTGCATTCACATTTGGCCTATTTTTATTTTTTTATCATAGGAAAAAATCTTTAAAAATGTATATATATATAAATGTTAACAGATAACTCTGTTTTTATTCATTTTCATAAATCATGTTTTTATTGTGTTATATTTTTTATGTTTTAATGTGTTAGTTAGCTGTATTTTTTTGTTATTATTATTTAATCAAAACAACCCAACTGCAGTTTGATTTATATTAATTGGAATGCAGGATGAAAAAAAACATGATCTTTGAACATTTTATTCAAAGAGTTATCTGTTTTTGCAAATTAACTCTTCATATATATCCATGCAACATTTTGGGAAGGTTAGCTTTTAGCTGGAAAAAAAACAGAGAACTTTCTTACAACATTCTTATTTGTTTCTCCAAAAATGTGGTTTCCCAAACTGAAATGTTTGCTGGGACTAAATAAGGGCTGACATTATTTATTCATTTTAAGATATTAAAGTTGGTATGAAACGCATCCATTTTTTTAAATGCATGTTATTGATCTTATCGTGAACAACATTTATTATGCGTTTCATTTTTTTTTATCAAAACTCGATCTTGCCTTCCACAATTGACAGCATGCTTGCATTCATTTTTGGGTTCAACACCCACATCTCAAAAATCCAATCAATAGCCAACATCCCAATATAAAATATACAGAATTTTTTTTTTTATTAAAGGTTTAATGAATCTTTTGAAATATCACAGTACATATCAGTTGTACTTGATAGCAATATATAATATTATTTACAAAGCAAATATATATGTGCTGTGGTGTGTGAACAAGCTGTGCAAGTAAAAGATAAAGCTTTAAAGTCAGCTGGGTATTTTTACAATGCTACAAAGTCTGTCTAGATTTTTTCAAAGCCTGAGGGGGGAAAACACTCTAGAAATCACCAATAAATTATTAATCGAAACGTAAGGTGGAACAAACTCAAAAAATGTGTACATTTATACTTGAGAAGGTTTAAGCAGTCAAAAAGAGTCTACCAATATGTTTTGTTAATTTATCCGAGTAATATAAAAATGCAAAGGTTCCTAATAGACATATTAAGCATTATTTAATGCTTTGTGCAATACTATACTCACAGAAACACTCACACATACATGAAGTGTTCCCAAACCATCCATGATCAATGTTTAAAGTACTGCTCACAGCACACATGATGGCCAAATATTTTTATGTTTTAATGTGTTAGTTAGCTGTATTTTTTTGTTATTATTATTTAATCAAAACAACCCAACTGCAGTTTGATTTATATTAATTGGAATGCAGGATGAAAAAAAACATGATCTTTGAACATTTTATTCAAAGAGTTATCTGTTTTTGCAAATTAACTCTTCATATATATCCATGCAACATTTTGGGAAGGTTAGCTTTTAGCTGGAAAAAAAACAGAGAACTTTCTTACAACATTCTTATTTGTTTCTCCAAAAATGTGGTTTCCCAAACTGAAATGTTTGCTGGGACTAAATAAGGGCTGACATTATTTATTCATTTTAAGATATTAAAGTTGGTATGAAACGCATCCATTTTTTTAAATGCATGTTATTGATCTTATCGTGAACAACATTTATTATGCGTTTCATTTTTTTTTATCAAAACTCGATCTTGCCTTCCACAATTGACAGCATGCTTGCATTCATTTTTGGGTTCAACACCCACATCTCAAAAATCCAATCAATAGCCAACATCCCAATATAAAATATACAGAATTTTTTTTTTTATTAAAGGTTTAATGAATCTTTTGAAATATCACAGTACATATCAGTTGTACTTGATAGCAATATATAATATTATTTACAAAGCAAATATATATGTGCTGTGGTGTGTGAACAAGCTGTGCAAGTAAAAGATAAAGCTTTAAAGTCAGCTGGGTATTTTTACAATGCTACAAAGTCTGTCTAGATTTTTTCAAAGTCTGAGGGGGGAAAACACTCTAGAAATCACCAATAAATTATTAATCGAAACGTAAGGTGGAACAAACTCAAAAAATGTGTACATTTATACTTGAGAAGGTTTAAGCAGTCAAAAAGAGTCTACCAATATGTTGTGTTAATTTATCCGAGTAATATAAAAATGCAAAGGTTCCTAATAGACATATTAAGCATTATTTAATGCTTTGTGCAATACTATACTCACAGAAACACTCACACATACATGAAGTGTTCCCAAACCATCCATGATCAATGTTTAAAGTACTGCTCACAGCACACATGATGGCCAAATACTGAAGTCATATTTGCAAAATTAAAAATTAAAAATAACACCCCACCTTGTCATAAAGTCAGCGCATCCTCAGACTTTAGTTGCAGATCATTAAAAGGATAGTTCACCCAAAAATGAAAACATATTTTGACTAATTTTGGTAACCAAATGGACAGCAGCCATTGACATTCATAGTATGGAAAAATACTGTGGCTACTGTCAACTGTTTGGTTACAAACATTCTTCAAAATATCTTATTTTGTGTTCAATGACATGAGAGTGAGTAATCAATGACAAAAGTTTCATTTTGGAGTGAACAATCCCTTTAATGCATTTTGAGCACTGTTTTGAAACCATTCATGAGGTTCAGTTATAATGATGTTTGACTGTACGGCCAATCACTAGGAAGAGAAGACCAGACAGAAGACAGAAGAACACGCCCACAGGAGCAAACATGAAAGAGAGGCCATAAGTCATACTGAGCTCAAAATCAGGGCACTTATTCAACTTCTGATATTCCTTATACGAGCTTATAACATCCAAAACATCTAACCAGAAAACATACATCACAGTGACAACTAGAAGGAAGAAACCTGGAGAAAAGAGACAGCATTGAGAGTTGGAGAAATGAAAAGCAACATGAAAGAGAGAGATAAAGGGTAAAAAATAAATTAGATGCTTGTGATATGTTACACATGAGATAAACCATACCTCTTCATGTAATCCTTAACTTACCAGAAATGAGGTAGAGTCCACCTCCTGCTTTATAAAGGTGATGACTGGCGAATGGAGCTGCGCAAATAATAATGAAACCGCCGGCCACCACAGCGGCCACACCCAGCAACATAGAGACGCTCCAGAAACCTCTGTAGACTAAAAGATCATGTTTTTCATTAACACAAACCAAAGGGAAAACGGTTCAGTACAGTAGCCAATTCAGTTACACTATACACTATGCAGTGGCACTGCAACCCATTTTACTTCTGTAACTTAATATTTGTGGGGGGAAAAAAGGTTTGAATTGAACTGCATCTTGATTTTCGGTGGGGGAGTTGAGAAAGTGGGATCACTTCATTAAAAATATTTCCATATGAATAAACAGAAAAAGAGAGCAGTCAAGAGAAGTTGAAAGATATTGGCATTGGAATTTGGCATTAGGGGCATAAACAACCTTGACCTGTTAAATAAATAAATAAACTTACTTATGGCAGTCTGATAGCTGGTAGTGTTGTAGATCTGGTCAGGGAACGGAAAGGGGAGAAGATATGCAGGTTTGCATTCCCTTGCATGTGGCTGATTTTCTAAGAGAAGAACAAGGAGAATTGCCATGTATTAGTGTGTGAGCTAAATCATTGTTTCAATTAAGATTACAAAGAAGTGTTGCATATTCAAGTTGTTTGCTACACCAAGGTTATCTGAACACTTATTCCTTCTCTTTGAACCTTCTGTAGGGCAACAGGTCAGACCCCTTTGATATTTGTGGCACAGTCTCACCCGGAGCCTCACAAGTGGGCCAAATGCCACATTCAGTGAGCACGACTGAGCACTTCACACTTTGTAATATGAAAAAATGGAATGTTTAAAATTAGTTCATGATTAGGTATCAACGAACAACCATTTTTACAGCGTTCATTGTCCATTATTAACTCACACTTATACAAATGTTAAAATATATTTAATATATGTATAAATTAACACTAACCTTGTAATGCTGTGAAATAGTTTTGGTCTGTGGAAAACCACATAATCTCTGAATGATTGTTGCACCAAAGCAAATGTAACAGTCTCTTACCAAACCAGAACTTCCACAGATCGTCATCATTCGTGATTTCATTAAAGCTACAGTGCCAAAAGAAGCCCTCGTGATGAAAGGTAATGTTCTGGTCTTCGTTAACTTGGTTGACCATGACATCACCTTGCTGTGAAGGAGCAGAGAGCAGAGGTCAGAGAGCAACAAACGTCTGCTGTGAAGCCAGTGATTTTACAAATTTGAAAACAACTAGAGAACATGGATGGACACATGCTCTTTATGTGTTTAGATGCAGTTTACAAAAAGCAAGTCAAGAACATTATATTATGGAATGCAGAAGTGCTTTGAGTCACTTGACTCAGCCCTGCTCGAAAATCCAACTTAAACTGGTAAGCCTGTTGTTAGCCTGTTGACCAGTGGCAATGCTTCAAAAATAGCTTGAATGATCTTAGACCAGCTAATGGCCAACTAATGATGAGCCCTGCCATCTAGAAACCAGCTATCATGTTCCAAAACACAGCTAATAGCAGGAATCTTCAAGAGAAGCATGCACTAGACGAATAACAAGTGAGCATTGAAAAGAAAAATGCAAATTTATATTTACATTTAAGCACCACAATCAAAAGATACAGGATTACTGTGATACATGAAAAAAGTTCAACATCAAGCTTTCCTGTAAACATCCGTCTTTCAGCCTCCAAGCTCATGAGTACAACACACGTTCATGGCAATTTGTCAAAACTATTTTATATTTTGACGAATTGTTAGCCACAGTTCATGCCAGTACAATCTCATTTATACTGCTAATGCCCCTATGACACACAGATTTAGGGGTAAACCTTTGATCCATATATTTTTCTAAAAATCATACATTTCGGCCTTGTAAAACAGAGCTCAGGTTGTGCACATGTCAGTAAGAACTCACTTTTCCCTCCCAAACCTTTATGAGGGAAATCTAATTCATGTATGACTCCTATGAATAGAAACTGCACTGAGATTCCAGTTTGGTTATTTAGTATTAAGCGTGGTATCACACTACAGCATGTGATAGTCTACACTCAAGCAACTGAGAGACTGTAAATAGTGACGTTTGAGGATGACACATGACAGTCACTGCTTATAAACCCATGTATATGCCCATGACTGCTTGCTTCAGTAAGGATCATAGAGTAGAAATCTAGTTCAGTTTAGTTTCAATAAAAAACATATACACTAAAATCCAAAACATACAAGTCTGAAGAGACTTGTTTCATATTAATAAACAGACCATCCATAATCTTCTGACAATTCACCTGAACTAGTACAGTATATATCTATAAAACTCTTGTCCACTTTTCTCTTTGCCCTAAAGGAATTGAAACAAACAACACTTCCACCCACCTGCAAAGTAACCGGACCATTTGAATGTGAATTGCAGGTCTCTGATGCCAAGAGCCAATAGTCCGTGCCAAAAGACAAGAGAATGAACAGAGTTGCCAAGGCACCAAAGAGCCCAGCAAAAAATAGTGCCACATGTAACTTCATGATGACAATCTTAAGAGTGCAACTTTCTCAGCTGTTTACTTCTTGTTAGACAGTGTCTCCTCCTTCCCACATGAAGTAGGCACTGAAATTACGTAACTCCTTTCTCACAGTCTGTGTGAAATATAGTCTCTTCGTCCAGTTATGCTCAGCAAGGTGTATAGTGTGTGAACACAAGTGGCTGTTCTACTCTTCTGAGTTCTGGTGTCTATGTGTGTGTGTGTCAGTGTCCTCGTCCCTTAGCCAGCGCAGGACCTGGCATTGGGTGGGGAGTGGGCTTCATGACAGCACACTAGCGAAGAGCAGCCCATTGGGCTATTTTGGTCAGTTGAGTGAAGGTGCCTGCTGCCTGTCAGAGGAGTGGTTTAAGAATGAGATTTCAGGAGGGAGACGAGTGGACCAAAATATCCCCCCACAGGACAATCGGCTGAGAGAGGAATGAAAATGAAGACACTAGAGCCCAGCATTCCCAGTATCTGTCACAAATCCCACCACCAACTGAGAAGTGAACACTGAAGATGAACCAAGGTTAATACATTTACATCCATTTAGACATAACATATGGATATACATTTATATGCACAACTCAAAAATTTGGAGTTAGTAAGGAATTAATAGTTTTATTCAGCAAGGATGCATTCATTTGTTACCTGGGACCACAAAACCAGTCATAAGGGTCCATTTTAATTTATTGAATTTATACATCATCTCAAAGCCATTGATGTATGGTTTGTTATGATAGGACAATATTTGGCCAAGATACAACTATTTGAAAATCTAGAATCTGAGGGTGCAAAAAAAATGAAAATATTGAGAAAATCGCCTTTAAAGTTGTCCAAATGAAGTTCTTAGCAATGCATATTACTAATCAAAAATTAAGTTTTGATATATTTACAGGAGGACATTTATTAAATATCTTCATGGAACATGATCTTTACTTAATATCCTAATGTTTTTTGGCATAAATTTTGATAATTTTGACCCCTACAATATATTGTTGGCTATTGCGACTTAAGACTGGTTTTGTGGTCCAGGGTCACATTTGTCTTTCAAAAGTAAAAGACATTTATGTTTCAAAAGATTTATATTTCATATAAATGGTGCTCCTTTGAAAGAATGCTGAAAAAGTATCAGTTTCCACAAAAAAATATTAAGAGGCTGTTTTCAACATTGATAATAATATTAATAATGATTGTTTCTTAAGCAGAAAGTCAACATATTAAAAGGATCATCTGTCTGCTAAAAATCAGGAATAAATCACAGGAATAAATAAAATTTTTAAATATACTAAAACAGAAAACATTTTAATTGCAATAATATTTCACAATATTACTGTTTTAACTGTATTTTTGATTAAATAAATGCAGCCTCAGAAAGCTTTAGAGACTTCTTTTAAAAACATACCAATAAATAAATAAATACAAATCACATCTCACTGACCCCAAACTTTGATTGAAACTGTCAATACCTGGAAAACAGAAAATACACACTCATTATATGTCAAGTGGGGCATTTTGCACAGAGCAGATAAACCTCTGACAAATTATCACTGTGCTGTGAATGAAGGCCAGAGCCACTGAAGTGGACATAAGGCTATGAAACTGGGCTTTTCCTGAGAGGCCACCCTTGCATTGAGCTGGGTTTGAGTGTGGAGGGATATTTAGGGATTAGAGATACAGGAGAAAAATTACACAAGCTAAAATTACAAATAATTACAACAGATGTCCATTGATGACTGCAAGTGCTGGAAGTCTTCTGTGGTGTAGTAATGACTGTCTGTGGTGTTTCTGCACAGCAGAGCAGAGGTGGTTTTAGTTCCTTGTGCTGCTAAATTTATCTCTGCACTTTATCCTGTTATTGAGAAACAACAGTCCTTTTCATCTGCAGAGAAAGACAAAGTTAATGCTACTTTACTGTTGATTTAGATTTATTATCTTAAATTAAGCTGTTATATGTTCTGGTATACATAATCAAAAGCATTCCTTTAACACGAGATGTGAGGATGGGTCCATGTGAGTGTGTTTATGTAAACTATCTTGGGAACATCACTGTATCAGCTGCACTGGGATGATCGGGTATCTTGGCTTCCCCAGTTCCATATTCAAAGAGGATTTGTAAACAAAATTCTAAAGAGAAGTTTAGCCCTAAAATGACCATGACATAAGCTCACCTGACAATATAACATGTGGATTCACACACACACACACACACACAGACACAGACAAAAACTGTGAGGTCTGTAGATCACGGCAGTTTAAGGTTATGTGAGAAATATAAATAGGAGGTCATGCAAGTTCTCAAAGGCATGGCATCCACCCTCTCACCCACTCAAGTGACCCTACAAATTGGTACAGTCTGACAAATAAGAAAGATTGCCAGTAGATGGGGCTGAAGTATGCAAAGTAAATGATTCCCTATAAAGCTGTATGGTACAAAATACAATAAACTAGAAATACAATATAAAATGTGATTAAACTATAGCCTAGAATAGTATAATATTATATATCACATTGGACAGACACAATATTCACCATCCTCAAAAGGGAAGAACGAGAGATTAGGTTTTTATATTTAAACAAAGTTCATGTGTAAAATAAATAAATAAAAAAGCAAAACAGTAAAACCATTGAATAAATTGCTTAATTACTTCATTGATTTCTTACTTGAGGCTCTGGAAATTCAATTAATACATAATCACTACAGCAGGGGAACACAAAACTGAAAACCAATCTTGATTAAAAATAAATGTTGCATTGTATCCTATTATATAGGCTACATACTGTATTATATAGCTATATTACATTAAAATATATTAATTTGTTTAGCATTTTTAAATAAATGTAAATGTTTATTTTGTTAAATCAATTTCAATTATTTTTTGTTTATATTTCAATTCAAACATAAAACAAAAATGTTCAAAAATATATATATAAATAAGACATTTCTGTAGACATGCTTCTTGTGCTATGGAATGGTGGGCTAAATAAAGTCATTACAGGCCTATCTATAGTCTTTGTTCCTGGCCACCTTAGGCCTGCAGACCCTGGTTTAAGCATTTCTGCACTACAGCAACATTTCTTTTTCTAGCAAACCATATCATTGTGTATGCCGATCCTACAAACCATTCAATAGCAGCAGTTGCAAAATAAAAGGAAACAAAATAAAGAAAACAATACATGAGGTATGCCTGCATAAGATCAACAGATGTGAGTTGTATTTTATATTGTTTTGAAGTACTGGTGTTATCATATGCCCACCCAGTTATATAATTGAATTTAATTTAACATATGTATGCAGATGTAATGTTTTGGAGTGAAACCAAAGAACCATCTAAGAACACGAAACAAACACCACACAACTCACCCACTGCTACTCACTGATGTTTGCACCTAAATGACTCCACTAGTTTCTAGAGGAACTTGCTACAGAAGACAAAACTAACGTTACCAGTTATTCCCAAGAAAAGGTGTTTTGTTTAAAAGATGTTCACATCATTTCAGAAAGGGGGAAATTTTAACACATTAAATATTTCATCATAAATGCTTAATTTGAGAAAACCACCAGGTAATGCCAGCTACATGTCACTCGCAGATCAAACAGAGCGCGTATGTCTGCTAGTAGACGCTTTCACTGGACTGTACCATAAACAGGAGATCCTGTACATTATGTAAACCCCCACTCATCATTTTACCACGTGGAAAGCCTCCCATTCGTGCGCACGAAAGTAATTGCATCTTTTTTTAAGTAACTAAACACAAGCAGCCAGGGATATTAGTGATTTCCAGGAGAATCTTACTCTCACAACACACGGCGCGCCGCTTTTAAAGGGACAGATGGTCTAAACCGCATGATGTTTCCTGAAGAACAACATAGCAACGCTGTCCATCGCTTCCGCATTGACTGTCACTGCAGTAGTCTCTGTCAATGCGGGAGCATGAATAACTCTAAATGTGCCATTGCCCACACACGACTGAGACCAAGGCGGATCATACGATGCATATACATGGTGGGATTCATGGTGAGTATGCTATTTTGTATTTAGAAAGGGTCTTTTGTATGGCATTGATCGCAATGACACATCAATTCAAGCTGCTGTCAGTACGTTTACATACATCTGTTCTGCACGTTTGATTCTTATATTCCCAATGGCACATGAAATCGATTTGTAATTTGTAACACTTAGATAAGAAGAATTTGCTAAAACTGTTTTAGCACAGGAGTCTAGTTTACAAGGGCTCATTGATAATGATATTTTATCTATCACGTGTCACCTTAGGCCAGATGTTCTTCATTTAGTGGTCTTTATGTTCATAATATTATCACATTAGCATTTTTAGCTTCCCGTATTTAAATCAGGATGTAGTTGATGCCTTGGCAATTTATATTTTTGCATCAGTAGAAATCTTTTGTCCTGTCTGTGGATTTTGCCAACACCCATGAGAAAGAACACACTTGTCTCTCCTCTTCTTTCCCTCTCTGGCACATTGAATTCTTCCTGGCTTTAATTCACTGGTAGTTTTTGTTAGATTAAAAGTTTTAGTTTGATAGAAAGTGCCTGTGACACTGGATTGAGGTATGGTCATGGTGTGACTTCAATCGAGTCCTTGCCCTGGCAGGACTGCATATAAAAATCCAGACAAACAAGCTCAGTGGTGCATGGCTTTTGTTTAAGTTGCCCTCAGACAATTTATGCCAACTGACATTACTGTAATGACAGCTGACATCTTCATTCATTCATTCATAGTTTTTTTAGCATGTTGTTGAACTACTTCCACAAAGCACTGTAATGTTACTAGTTTAAAAAAAAAAAGTGTGTTTTCAGCTGTCAAGGAATCTGCTATATCTTACCTGATTAGGATGTTTTCTCTTTGGAAAACTTCACATCTTAATTGTAACTATGAGTTTTAATTGATTTAATTAATTGATTATTTATTTAAATCAAGAATCAAGTGGCGAATTGCATTTTAGAATAATATTAAAATTATATTTAATGTCATACAGGTCAATTTAATGTCATATAAGCGTTAAAAATGCTCATATAGGTCTGTTCTTCAGTTCAGGATTCATGTAATCAGTACATTTAATTCTATATTCTTACCATCTCATAGTAAATCCACTGTAATTGGACTCTAATCATAGCCTTATACAGTATGTTATAAAGGGAAAAGCTAGAAATCTGTTTATTGAACTGTGTTTGCTTTGCTGATGTGTAAATCCATTTTATGTGATTTTATGTGATTGTGTGTGTGTTTTCAGGACCTCTTTGGGGTCAGTATGATTATCCCTTTGCTGAGTCATCATGTGAAATCACTAGGAGCAAGTCCTACAGTGGCTGGGATTGTAGGTAAGTCAGTCTCTGTTGTTGTTCAATTCCATGGTGGCTCTGAGATCGAGTATTAATAACATATTTCACTATTAACAACATCGTTTAGAAAATGTTTGGCTCTTTATTAAAACTATCGCCTATTATAAACTATTATGAAAAGTATCTTCTTTTGGTGTGATCCAGAGAAAAAGCTCATATTTATGGATCTATATTATAAAGACTATATTTATTAATGGGTGAAGAACCACCACCATGCCATCTCTGTTAGACTCCTATGAATATTAGACACATTTTACTGGTGTTGGATTACAAATTTAAGAATCTGTTTAAAATATGCTGATCCTATGTTCTGACATAGCATCACATGAAAAACTAGGCTGAAGTACATTGTATTTAGCATTTAAGGTAAACGACATCAGACAAATGATTCTCTTAAGCAAAGTTTGTAGCAAGAGGTTCCTGTCTGTTCCTGTTCTCTTATTGTTAGTCAAATGAACCAGATTACTGAGACTATCACCTTTTATTTGTAATGGCTCTTGTTGCCTCTGCCCCAGTCTTTGAGTAGTTATGCTGATTGGATTAGGACTTGTGAAATGGGGCAGGTTGCTATACCTGAATACTTCATTTGCATGTTTAAGGTCGTCACCCAGGTGCTTTGTCTCCATTTCTAAGCACTGCCCCTTAAATGTATATAAACTACAATGTATCACTGCCTTAGTTAGACTTGGATGACTGCAGCGACGCACAGCGAGTCCTCAATAAAGAGTAACTTCTGTATGAAAGATATCCCAACATCTCCTGGTCTCTGCTTCGATGAGGAAAAAGTTTCCTACACTGGAAAACACTGTTTTTAATGCAAATGGACAACATTTTTACTCAGAAATATGTTTCACTGATGTATTTTAAAATGTATGACCTCAGTGTTCAATAAATAGTCTGATTAATAATCAGAGTTAAGAATTCTTCTGGCAAGTAAAGTCAATTTGATCACATTATAAGTGTGCATTTATCAACATTTTACAATGGTTTCAAATGCACCTAGAATCAGTGTTTAGAGTCTGAAGCATCCATTTGATAAAATTCATTAAATCAGATTGCCACATCAATATTTGGTATGTTTCAGGTCTTGCTGGATGGAGAATGCTCATTCTCTCACAAGAATGTTGCAGCTGTAGATCCGAATAGTGCTTTTTGAGGGTGCACAAAATGTATTCAATGCAAAATAATTTTAATGGAACAATTGGCATTTGTTTTTCTAAATTTAAACGTCCAATTTTGTTTAATTCTGCATATCCTATTCTCAAAAGGACCAACGCCAATGTACTTTTCCTAATTTTTTTAGTCAACAGATGACTTCATTGCTGGCGGATTGTAATTTTTAGACAAGCAGGTCTTTGAAATCACCAGAACATCGCCTGCACCTCGTCTCTGATTAAAAGGGCTGCTTACATATGGCCCATAATGTTAATTGAAATCACCAGCTCTATTGATATTTTCACTGATTTCATGAGGCAGGCAGCTTTGATTGTGATCACAAGGTCTTGTTACCTCAACCGTTTGATTGTGAAACTAAAATTCTTTAGTTTAGTGATTAATTTATTTAGTGATTTTAATTAAAAAGGTTGTTTTCCATTGTTGCAGGATCTACATATGGAGTATTACAACTCTTCTCTAGCACTGTGGTGGTAAGTAGTGATTTTTTTAGTGAGCAGCATTTGCCGCTGTAATATGATTATAAATTTGCTGCTCTTAATTTAATAATCCATGTTTACCTCATCTGATCTGTCTCCATGGAGAATAAAGCACGTATCACAGTAATTGTTTATTACAATTACCATTACAGGAAGCCTCAAACTCCAGATTGCTCTCATATCTAAAGGGTGTTACTGTAAAATGAGTCTTCATGTTTCCATTGACGAACACACTGGCACACACGTATTTAAACTGGTTAAAGACTGAAGGGTCACGGGGCTAGTTAGGAAGTGAAGGAGATGTTTGTCTTCTCTTGTATGTTAAGTTTGGAGACAGCAGACAGGAACAGTGAACCTCTATGACATGCCTGCAGGCCAGAAACTGAGAGAACATAGTAAATCCAATTTAAGTTTATATTGCATTACACCAGTGTGCAGTGTCTGCAGATCTGTGTGTGTGTGTGTGAGTGTGAGTGTGAGTGTGTGTGTGTGTGTGTGTGTGTGTGTGTGTGTGTGTGT
>NW_015505516.1:581044-604482 GCF_001515645.1 Sinocyclocheilus grahami | reverse complement strand
AGTGTCTGTATGTGTGTGTGTGTGAGTGTGTGTGTGAGTGTGAGTGTGTGAGTGTGTGTGTGTCAATCCTCAGTCTAATGAGTGCTGGTATGGAGATGCCTGCAGTGCTTGCCTCAGGGCCTGCGCTGTTTCATTTGCCAGGTCTGATCTGTCTGCCTTAAGGCTATAAACTAGCTTTCTTTGCCGAGACATTCTTTACTTTAATAAACAACTAAGATTCTTGTTTAAAGGTCCTGCTATAAATATCACACAGAACATTTTCTACTACCTGACAGATATCACTAAAATTGGTTTCCTGTCACATCTGTGTCTGTGAAAGCACTTGATTCTGTATACAACAAAAATAATGGGTTGACCATGGGTTGATACATGTCAGTCATTTTAAAGCTTTTGGTTTGCTGACATGGAAGGCATGGTTTTGTAGTGAGCTGTTTTGCTAACATTAAGCAAGGTTAGCTCTTTAGCAAAACAGCTAAAGCATTGCTTACAGCATCTTTACATGGTTATGTTGTACAAAACTCTCACAAGATTGTGTATTTGCTGCTATTCCCCTTGTGATAAATAAGTACACTTTAGCATACTTTTGAAAAGAGTATTTATTATATAAATAATTTATAAAAATATACTCAAGTGCAAACTTGTAATGTGTAATGTTTTTGGCAATTTTAAATGTTTAAATTGATATTAAATGCAATTAGCTGAAATTCAGAGTGTAGTTTGACACACTTATGTAGGAATTAAGTGCATATTATATGTAATTTCATACCACAATACTTCTATTGACTCTGAAATATTCCTTTTCTTTTGAAACTTGTATGTCATTTTTTAGAAATATACTTGTAATTACACATTTGGAATAATGAAGTTGCAAATTAGTATGTTAAAAATATTTTAACTTCAAATGTAATATCAACTAACATAATACAGTAAAATTTTTAATTAAGTACTTTACATGTGCTTTAGTATGTTAGTCAACACATTAAAGGGGTCATATGATGCGATTTCAAGTTTTCCTTTCTCTTTGGAGTGTTACAAGCGGTTCGTGAATAGATAAGATCCCTAAAGTTGCAAAGACTAAAGTCTCAAATTCAAAGATAGTCTTTATAAAAGTTAAGACTGGTCCACGCCCTCCTAAAACGGCTCGTTTAAACACTCCCCCACATGTCTATGTCACGATGTAGGAAGATTTGCATAACACCGCCCAAATGTTCACGCAAAGAAAGAAGGCGTAACTTTATTGTTGCTGCCACCGCCACCGCTATGTTGTGAAGATGCTGTGTGTTTCGTTGCGAAAGCGAAAATACTTTGTTTGGCCTTCCAAAAGAGGACACGACTACAAATCAGTGGTTAAGTTGTATTTACAACAATGTTCCAGAACAGTTCAACCCAAATATTCAGATGTGTGCAGCACATTTTATGGAGGACTGTTTCCTGATGTTTCCTGACTGTTTCCAGACTACAATGCCGGCTGTTCTGACTCACAGTCTGTAAGTACGTTTTCATATATAAAAGAATTGGCCACTGATGATTCAAATGCGAGTTTTGAGCAGTGTAGAGTAGCGCTTGTTTGTCATTTCTCCGATCACAAATGCAGACATGGTTTTATGTTTACGCGGCGCGATGCAACGCAACGTGTAAAAAGACAGTATAAGTCATTATAATCCGTAATTATGTCCCCACTGGATGTAACAAATGCCTCGTTTATAATGGATTTTATTAATTTTGTCTCGTCGCGCCGGGATACGGCATAACAGTATGGTAAGGGGCGTAAGATTTCCGTCACACGCTTGAGGTATTCGGCCAATCACAACGCACTGGATAGCTGGCCAATCACAGCACACCTCGCTTTTCAGACCGATGAGCTTTGTAAAAATCGACACGTTTCAGAAAGGCGGGGCATAGAGGAGAAACAATAATGTACAGTATGTGGAAAACAATGTGTTTTTTTAACCTTAAACCGCATAAACACATTTCATTACACCAAATAATGTTCTTTTTAGCAACATCATATGACCCCTTTAAAATAAATGTACCTCTTTAAAAGACAAGAAAATTACATTTAAAAATGTAATTTAAACTAAAACTTTTAATCTGACACTATTGCTTTTTTTTTAAGCAAAACATTATTATTTTTGGAATAAGCAACCTTAGTATTGATAATGATGGCCTCTTTTATATATTTAATTGTCTCTTATGTGTTGTATTCTCTGATTGGCAGGGAAGTTGGAGTGATGTGGTAGGGAGACGCTATTCACTACTAACATGCCTTTTGCTCAGTGGCTTTGGATATGGCCTGCTGGGTCTGTCCACGAGTATTGCGCTCTTTGTGCTGGCCAGGATACCAGTGGGTAAGTAGTGGTGTACTTTGGTTCATATTGCAAATAAGTGCAGCATTACTGAAAATTTTCCCTTCCTCTATTAAAGGGCTCTTTAAACACTCCCTGTCTATATGCCGAGCGCTCCTGTCAGATCTTGTGTCGGAGAAAGAGCGGCCTCTAGTGATGGGCCACTTTAATGCAGCCTCAAGCGTGGGATTCATACTGGGACCAGTGGTGGGTGGATATCTCACTGAACATGAGGGTGGTTTTTACTTATCCTCATTCGTCTGTGCAGCCATTTTCCTTCTAAATGCAGGTGAGCAAGATTGACAATAGTCACGTGCATAAAGAAAGTAACTTATTCCTTACAAGTACAAACAAGTATAGATAGATTGCAGTTATCTTGTAATGCATTAAAGGGATAGTTAATTGTTTACTTACCCTTAAGTCATTCCAAAATCACATGCCTTTCTTTCCCTGGACACAAAAGAAAAGATGTTGAAGACTGTTTGCCATGCAGTTGTAATGAATGTGTGCAAAAGTTTTCAAACTTCAAAAAGGACACTGTTTTTACTTATCCTCATTCGTCTGTGCAGCCATTTTCCTTCTAAATGCAGGTGAGCAAGATTGACAATAGTCACGTGCATAAAGAAAGTAACTTATTCCTTACAAGTACAAACAAGTATAGATAGATTGCAGTTATCTTGTAATGCATTAAAGGGATAGTTCATTGTTTACTTACCCTTAAGTCATTCCAAAATCACATGCCTTTCTTTCCCTGGACACAAAAGAAAAGATGTTGAAGACTGTTTGCCATGCAGTTGTAATGAATGTGTGCAAAAGTTTTCAAACTTCAAAAAGGACACTGTTTCATATGTACAGCATTTTAACCATTTAACTATATACACTCCAAGTTTAAAGCCAAATCATGAAAGAAGCCATGTCTGAAGTCCAAATAATTTTTCATGAATCAGACCGTTTTAATGAATTAGTTGATCTGGTTAGAAGATTTGGAAAGTGTTTGGCTGCTTTTGTATACTTTTTTTAACTTGAAAACTTCAGTCACTCTTCATTGTACAGTAATTGCATGGAAAAGAGCAGCATCAGCATTTTGCTAAACTTCGCATTTTTGTTCCACTGAAGAAAGAAAGACAGACACTTGAGTTTGGATTTACATGAGGATGAGTAAATGGTGACAGAATTTTTATTTCTGGGTGAACTATTCCTTGTGAAAAATATCATTTTAACATACTTAAAAAGTATTTTTTACAGAAATAATATAGTTTAAAACGGTATACTTGAGACTGGATGTAATGTTTTCAGACACGTAATTGCAAGTTAATTTAAATTAAATTATATTATAGTTTGAAATTTTTGACCTATATATTGCAACTTGTAGGTCATGTATTTAATTATATTTGTAATGACACATTTATAATGATGAAGTTACATATTTAGTACATTTAATATATTAACTTTAAATGTAATGTCAAATAACACAATACAGTGTAGTCAGCACATCAAAATAAGTACTTCTTTAAAGCATGACAAAAGATGAGTAAAACAGTGATTTAATATGTGAAATAATGGAGTCATATAAGACATTTATAAGATTTCAGTCATGAAAGTGCACTTAAGTGGCCTTTTAGTTTCCTTAATATTATATATTCTGCGAGTACAGTTTTTTTTTAAATACACATTTAAGTACACTGCAAGTGCACATTCAGTACAGTTAAGTGCACTCCTTTTACACAAGTGATCCCTTGTCTGCTACTGTACAAAGCAACCATAGTCTACTTATCCAAATGTTGTCTTCTCAGGTTTGGTCTGGATGTTACCTTGGAGTGAGACGCTAAATCACCGTATTGATGCAAACGCTAACAGTAAAACCAAACCCAGCAAATCCTACGATGAGTTAAAGAACTCAGTCCAGCAAAACTGCTCAGACAAAAACCACGTTCGCCATACTAATGCATCAGCGGTCCGCAGTCAAACAAATGGAGGCTGGGGCTGGAGAGACATGTCTGTCGTCCAGCCTGCCTGGAGACAGCTGACCTCAGTGTGGATACGGATCCGCATGGTGGCTTCCTCCGATATGTGGGACGTGTTCCTGGTGCGTCTTCTAATGGCTGTATCCATAATGCTGTACTACAGTAACTTCTCCTTAGCCATGGAGGAGCGTTTTCAGCTCAAACCAAAGGTGACGGGCTATTTGATCAGCTACAGCAGTATGTTGGGGGCCCTTGCTGGCTGTTTGGTGGGACCCGTCACACACCTTTATGGCAACAACATGTCTGCTTTATTGTTACACTCTACTGCACTCACCTGCACGTTGATCTTCCTGTATGCCACGGCACCCAACGTCTGGCAGGTCCTGCTCACTTCCACGTTCTTTGCCATCTCTACCACTATCGGACGCACTTGCATCACTGACTTGGAGCTGCAGCGTGGGGGAGCCCAAGCTAGCGGGACGTTAATCGGAGCGGGACAGTCGGTCACAGCTGTGGGACGGGTCGTAGCACCACTGCTGTCTGGTCTGGCTCAAGAAGTCAGCCCCTGTGGACCTCCTAGTTTGGGGGTTGTGCTGGGACTGGTAGCTGTGGGTTTGCTATTCGTGAGGACTCCTAAGTGGGACAGCAAGACAAAGGTTAAAGACAAGAGTCCCAAACAATGAGGTGAAAACCACTCAAAGTGACAGAAAGACGAAAGATTGTGACGGCAGCTGTCTTTTTTCCTCTCAGGTGATGTGATGAATTTTTTGGAGAATGTGGGAGTTTGGATCCTTTTTACCAGCTAATAAATGTCTCAACGTCAATGTGAGATGTCCATTGGTAAGCCTACTTCCTGTGCCATCATGCTGAAAGAGAGCAAGTGCCTGTGCATATGCAGATTTGACCGAGTCTGAAGTTTATATCAGAACATTTAGCTGTTTAGTGGTTCAACACCAGTGGCAAAACTAGCACCAGAAGTGGGACATTCATTGTTGAAAGATTTTATTTGTTATATAAAAGTGTTTTATGTGTTGTGTTTTTATGTGTTTCCTGGCCAAATTTCTGACTATAAGTCATATAGACCAGAAAGGTAAGGCTGATATGCTTCCAAGAAAACTGTTTTAACATTTTGGGCAGGAGAAATGTAACTTTGTGATTGAGTTTTACCTCACTGTGGCATTGATACTCATTTAACCACTATTTAGTATAGGTGCACTTCATAATACTCACTTCCTTCGGTGTTTTTAAATTAAAAGTCATACAGTTGTTGCCCCAAAGGCTAGCAATAATGTTTTTAATAAAACTGTACAAAAAACTTGAGTATAGGACACATACACTACTGTTCAAAATTAGCTGTGGGGTCAGCAAGATTTTTTTATTTATTATTTTGAAATCATATATTTCTATTTAGCAAGGATGCATTAAATTGATCAGAAGTGACCGTAAAGACATTTAAAAAGTTACAAAAGATTTGTTTTAAATAAATGCTATTTTTTCCACAAAAATATTAAGCAGCACAACAACATTGATAATAATAAATGTTTATTGAACAGCCCATTTTAATTATTCCTGGAGGATCATGTGATACTGAAGACTGGAGTAATTATGCTGAGCATTCAGCTTTGCATTACAGGAATAAATCACATTTTAAAATATATTCAAATAAAAAACAATTATTTTAAAGGGGTCATCCGATGCTACATGCACTTTTACAAGTTGTTTGAACTGAAATGTGTGTTGGCAATGTGTGTATAATGATAATTATATAATATAATGATAAAAACCCACCCACTGTTTTTTTTTTATCTACTAAAATCATTTCCCCTTTCTCAAATCGAGCCGATCTCACGTCACACAGACTCCCACGATTATTTGATTGACAGAAGCGTTTCAGCAGACTGGACTAGTGTCTGACCTTAGACCAGGGTTCCTCAAATCTTGCCCTGGAGGGCCAATGCGCTGCAGAGTTTTGCTCCAACCCTGATCAAACTCTACCTGTGATTTTCTAATGATCCCGAAGACATTGGGATCCTAACCTCTGCAGGAAAGTGGATCTCGTGGGTCAGATTTGAGGATCCCTGCCTTAGACCCGCCCTGAGTGAGCTGTCATCATCAGTCCGCCATTGTTTCACCAGCGGAGCAGATGTAGACAAGAATGACTCCTAAGCACTAGAGGTGTTTAGTTGTTGGATGTAATAGTGAACATAGCAGTCGTCATTTACTCCCGACATCTGAGCCGCTGAACTCGCAGTGGATTACTTTTGTTTCTGAAGGGAATGTGTTTTTGACAGGGTAAAAAAGGTTTTTTAGGCAGATGTGAGGTCAGATGTCCTGAATGGCTGACACTTGACCCCAGATGTGACCTCCTGTAGCCTCTCTGCTCCTCATTCTGTTCGTCCACCGTGTTGACAGAGGAAGCCACTTCCTTCAGAGTGTTTAACGGCCTGAGAGGCATCACTGCTTTAGATGACACTCTCTGTGGATGCCTGATTGACGGGTAGTCGATCTCCGATTCAGTATCACCATCTCCTACAAAGACAACAGCATAGAGTACTATCTATATTACTGTCAGTACAGCTGCTTAAAATGAATAGTTATGAAAACCATTTGACTCACATCAGTGTATTATTTAAAACTACCACTAGATGGCATGACAAATGCAGTAGCCATATACATAACCACATCTAAAAAAAACTGCTTCAAATAAAAGCAGTTATTGAACTTTCTAATAAGCAAAGAATCCTGAAAAAAAAATCACTTAATATTTCACAAAAAATATTAAGCAGCAGTACATTCTCTCACCAGTGTGACCGAGTCTCCCTGGAGGATATCCAGAGTTCAGACTCCGGCCCATGGGCAGAGAGAAATACTTCTGGGACATTTTTGCAGCATTCTGGTAGAAAAAGAGCAAGGAAAGGGTCAACGACTCTCATTTCCATATTTAGAAGTGCATATATTCTATAGATCATTATGTATGACTTTGTGTTCTGATTTTAGACAGCATTCTTTAGGTTTTTTGTCTTATATCATATAATTCTGTACCCAGTATAAATAAGTGCTCTCATTTATATAGTGTTACATACAGTGCCATGGAAGCTTCCAGCTCTGAGGCTGCGTCGTAAGCTTGTGTGGCGTCTCATCAGGATCTCCCTGGCTGTGATATCATTGGGTAATGTATGCTTATTAGTGTAAGACACTGTCTGTGAAGCATAATAGATAAAAAATATAGATAACCAATTGTGAAATATCACAAGGGACATTAGAAGCAACAAAATAAACATGAATAATTTCAACGCACCACTACTTCACATACTAAATAATAAAAAATCATTTGAGAAGACATTCAACTTTCCCATAAAACACATGGTAGTCTTTGTTCAGTGCAACATTACTGGTTTCTGGGCCCCACACTGGAGAAAAAAATTATACTTTGGACCATTTGTGACCCTGGACCACAAAACCAGTCATAAAGGTAAATTTTTCGAAATTGATATTTATACATGCTGAATAAATAAGCTTTCCATTGATGTATGGTTTGTTAGGATAGGACAATATTTGGCTGAGATACAACTATTTGAAAATCTGGAATCTGAGGGTGCAAAAAAATCAAAATATTGAGAAAATCGCCTTTAAAGTTGTCCAAATGAAGTTCTTAGCAATGCATATTACTAATCAAATATTAAGTTTTAATATATTTACAGTAGGAAATTTACAAAATATTTTCAGGGAACATGATCTTTACTTAATGTCCTAATTATTTTTGGCATAAAAGAAAAATCGATAATTTTCACCCATACAATGTATTTTTGGGTATTGTTACAAATATACCCTACAAATAGTGACTTAAGACTGGTTTTGTGGTCCAGGGTCACATTTTAATAAAACCCACAATAATAATGCAGTCAGTAAAGCTAGTCAGTATGTGTCATCGATATGAAAATACTATTTAATCATGGACAATTTTTTTTTTTTTTTATTGAGATTTGTTTTTGACAAACGGAACAAAATCAAAACTATCTAGATTAGTCTGATATCAAAACACACAGTTATTTTTTCAGTGTAGGTCATCCAAATCTGTAAACCTGGCACAAAACTGTTTGTTATTTCTGATGTAGGTC
This sequence comes from Sinocyclocheilus grahami, assembly GCF_001515645.1. NCBI lineage: Eukaryota > Metazoa > Chordata > Actinopteri > Cypriniformes > Cyprinidae > Sinocyclocheilus > Sinocyclocheilus grahami. Next base: position 596,055 of record NW_015505516.1, on the reverse strand, counting down.
AGTGTCCTCAAAATAATTCATTTCTTAACTAATTCCTTTGTATTGAGCATTTGACTGTCTTTCTTTTTTCCTTTTTTTTACGGTGGTGTTTTTGTTGTTGTTTGTTTGTTTAGTTTCTTCCAGCAATTCCTATATTGTAAGTTCAGGACATTCTGTCATAACTCACCCTCTGTCTGATCTTGTACATGTTCTTTGATAAGAGTTCATGCATATTTGTCACATCAGATGACAAGAACTTCTTCCTGGACTTGGAGGCATTCTTTCTTTCTTCGCTATAGTAAAAGACAAACAGAAATCAACAGGAAGCAAATCATTGTGATGCTACTCCGACCACAGACCTTTACTGAAATGTTCAGCTAAAAAAGTTTCAGACAGTTTCGATTTCTGAAAAGAGGAGGACAGGACAAGAAGTGACAGTGCAAAAAGGAGACGTACTGCAATGAAATTAAAGAGGGGGCTGCACTGATGTCACCGGACATTTGGTCCAGTATCTCCATGGCGTTCTGAAGCTCCAGTTTCTTATACAGAGCCACAATGCTTGACTCGGGATGATTATCACGGATTAAAATCTTGCGAATTATCCGGTTATTAAACTTCATGAACCTGGCAACCAATGGAATGAATGAATCTCAAAATCAATATCACAGTATAACAGAGTGTACGTTGGATTTTGTATGTTGATATTTAACTCCCACATTTACACTGAGTCAAATTAAATGTCCTTTATCCATTCATATATTTTTCCAAAATGAAACAAAACAAAAGAAACCTAGGGTAACAGCTGTGGTAGTATCTAACAGGAAACAGTCTTTATGACAGATACATTTACAGAAGCCTAAGGCTGATTGAGAAACGCATGTCCGCACGACAAAGCTGTAAGACCAGTCTAACCGGTGGTATGTTTTTGGGACACTAATGAAATGATAATAGAGAAAAATGGAAACATGACACTAAAATACTTCTATGCTGTTGTCAGCAGATAACTGTAATTTTCCAATGAAAAAAGCTGTGTAGTGAAAAAAAAGAACTCCTACTTGTCTTTCCAGTAGTAGTGACTCCACTGTCCACACAGATCTTCTATGCCAGCAACAGTGTGCTCCATCAACTGAAACAGAGTAACTGAATCAAAATTAAACTGATCTCGATTACTGATTAAGCATGTTTAAATTAAATAAATGAAACCACTGAAGACATACCCTTTTGTGAATCTCATCATTGATGGTCTCCATGTTTCGATTTGTCTTACGAACATTCATTAATTTTAGAAGGGGTCTTATAGTAATTCCCTGCAAAGAGAGATATTATTTAGATACTGGACACTACTACTTAAAAAAAAAAAGCATTAATACTTTTATTCAGGAGGAAGCATTAAATTAATCAAAAGTGACAGAAGACATTTATAATGTTACAAATGATTTCTATTTCAAATGAATGCTGTTTTTGAGCATGCTGTCTCTTCACCTAAGAATCCTCCACAACAAATATTAATAAATGTTTTCATCAAGGAAATAAATTACACTTTAAAATATATAAAAATACTAAAATATAACACTTATTAAAAAAATAATATCGCAATATCACTGTTTTTACTGTATTCATCAAATGAATGCAGCCTTGGTGAACATTTTTAATCTGCTGCAAAAAAAATTTTTTATTCCAAACTTTTGACCAGTAGTGTATAAATACACATTTTAATTAATAATTTATTAATTAATTGGTGTAATATATGAAGAGCAAAGCTTCATTTGAGCTCAATGGAGTAGAACAGAGATTAGAAATGGAAAGCACAAACTAGTGGTGAGTTAGTCAGCTACTAATGAGTTGTTGCATCAACAGTCTAGCTCTAGTTATGGGAAATTGCATCTTGTAAAGATGATTCATAAAAAGGAATTCTTGGCTAGTTTGCACACAAGCACTCCTAAAGCAAGATTCATTCGCTCTTGTGAGAAGGTACAGTACCTGAATGAACACTGTGAAGATGATGACGACAATCGTGCCTGTGATGAACAGTTTCTTGCAACCAATGCTGTCTGGGAGAGTGAAGGCCAAGGCAAAAGACACAGCTCCTCTCAACCCACCATAGGCCAAGCCAAACTGATCTTTCAAGTTGAAAGGAATTGTGCGGAATGGGTTAATGATCTGCGTTAGGACCAGGATCCCTGAAGGAAAAATAAAATACGTTAAATTTTTGCCAATAACACAAATAACTATGTCCTTTAACAATGGCTAAAGAAATTAAATTGTATTAACTTTATATCCTATCATAGTTCTATTCTATTATAGTTTATATTAGCGATGTGGATTTTACAGGTTTCATCTTTAGGCCAGTAGGTGGCAACAAGTCGGCTAACTGTCTTTCCTTCTCAAAGGAGTTGAATCCTTCTCAACATTTGTGCATTCACAATGCTGATTCATACTTGTAACAAAACATTAATAGCTGCATCCAAAATACTGCATGCTTCACTTCTATATAGTAGGTGAAAAACAGTATGTGACAAAAGAAGTATGTCCGAATTCACAGTACTCATAAAAGAGAAGGCCAAAAATTCCCGGATGACCTACAACTTCCGAGATCCATAATAATTCCATTTATACTACACACATTCATATTATATTGACAATATTTTTGAAGTAATTACTTATTCAAAGTAAGTACTCAAGAGAGTATGTGATTCAGATGCAGCCTGTGTATTTATAATTTCGAATCATTCACTATACCCCTCAAAACTGATTCGTTCCATAAGGAACCACAACTGTGTGTTGCCTGAAGATGCGACGATTGATTGTGCTTTGATTGGAACTATTCCTGTTGGTGGAGCAAAAATGGGCAAACTAACTGGCAATATTGTGTCCATCTATGTTACTATTAATTATACCATTCTTGTGTGCTAAATTGTTGTGTAACTGCATTATTGCACTTGAAATCATGCAATATTGTTTAATTGTAAACAATGACAATAAGAAAACATCCTGCTACTATTAAAAACTTCCTTTTAGTAATTTGGGAATTCTTTCTAATCTCCCCTACCCAGGCCTCTCCAAAGAAAAGCAAACAGCAGAGTAAAGAGGATGTAGCCCCAGTTCCACTCGTGCTCTGTCGTTATGGTAACAACACCCAGAAAGAAGAATATCAGAGTCTCCGACACACTTCCAACCATCTTAATGACATGCCGAATAGTGGTGCAGGAGCGCTGGGATACATTCTCCTCAACGTAATACTTCATAGTCAAGGCGCAGATTACAATACTGTAGAAACAGGAACACAACATGCAGGAAAAGCCAAAAGAGTGCTAATTCATTTTTTTATTTTTTTCAAAAATGCAGTTAGGAGCCCTTACGTACGCCATTATGCTGGAAATGGCAAGGAGCTCAGCTATGAGGTAGGCCAGGTAGCTGTACAGGAAGATGATTAGAGGCTCGATCTCTCTCACTTTTCCTGTAAAGCGTGTGGTGAAGGCTGCCACAAAGCCAAACAGTACGCCGAAAATCGTACCGCCCAAACCAACTACAAAAAATCGACCTATGTCCAGAAAAACGTCTCCGGCTTCAACCACCTCCATTGCTGCTACATGATTGAATAGATTATAGAGCACCTAGAACAGACAGTGAGAACTACTTATACATAAATAATACACAATGCTCTGTCGTTATGGTAACAACACCCAGAAAGAAGAATATCAGAGTCTCCGACACACTTCCAACCATCTTAATGACATGCCGAATAGTGGTGCAGGAGCGCTGGGATACATTCTCCTCAACGTAATACTTCATAGTCAAGGCGCAGATTACAATACTGTAGAAACAGGAACACAACATGCAGGAAAAGCCAAAACAGTGCTAATTCATTTTTTTAAATTTTTTTCAAAAATGCAGTTAGGAGTCCTTACGTACGCCATGATGCTGGAAATGGCAAGGAGCTCAGCTATGAGGTAGGCCAGGTAGCTGTACAGGAAGATGATTAGAGGCTCGATCTCTCTCACTTTTCCTGTAAAGCGTGTGGTGAAGGCTGCCACAAAGCCAAACAGTACGCCAAAAATCGTACCGCCCAAACCAACTACAAAAAATCGACCTATGTCCAGAAAAACGTCTCCGGCTTCAACCACCTCCATTGCTGCTACATGATTGAACAGATTATAGAGCACCTGGAACAGACAGTGAGAACTACTTATACATAAATAATACACAATCTGATTCACAAAACACAAAATTATGACACAAATATGCTAAATTACTAATATTACAAGTACAAATGTGATGATTAACACATGCAGAACATCACAAAGAGTAAAACATTCACAAAGACTACTTGCCATGTACAACAAAATGATCAAACCATTTGAATTAAACAAAGAAAGCCATAATTACAGTACTCAGCATAAATGAGTAGCCCCCCTTTAAAACTTCACAAAGTCAGCAATTACTCTTTTCTTAGGAGACATATTAGGGCTCTTTGGAGATATAATATTTTAGCAAGTCTGCTTGATTAATTAACAAAAAAGCATGTCAGAATTATTCATGAAAATAAGATTTGAGGACATACTTATTTAATTTAATCAAGCGTGTACTTAGGGTTGGGTATTGTTTGAATTTTATCAATTCCAATTCCAATTCTGCTTATCGATTCCAATAAAAAAATGAAAATCAAACATTTACATCTTTTTTTGCAAAACATTTCATTGCTGCTGAATACCATGAACAAAAATCAGCCGGCTACATAAAAACTGGACTGGATTAAGAACTGATTCTAGATCAATTGAGACTTCTTGTGTAGTTCTCTCACAATTCTGAAGAAAAAATATTAGACAACTAAACAAAATCTCATGGAATTTATGAATGAATAATTCAATGACTCACTCAAGATTTACTTGTTTTGTTACTGGATGAATCAGTGTTTTAAAATGAATCTCTTGAATGAATGATTCAAAGACAAATACATTTTTAACAGCCCCTTTTCGCCACCTATAAATAAAAGATGCGCACACAGGAATTGATAGGTGGAATTTAAATTTAAATTTTACAATAAGTATCCGATTCTGGAATTGGAATTGATTTTTGATTCCCAACCTTACATGTACTCATTTTTGCAAGCATTTATTTGAACAAAATTGGCTAATTTACTTTTACGGATATTTATTACATATTTTCTCTGTTTTTATTAAAGTACTGAATTGAATCTCTGTTTTATTTAGTATTGAATTTGACCATCTTTCCATCTTCATGAATTGTATTAGTGATCATTAAGAGAAAAAAATGTAGTATTTGTTTAGAGGTGGTGTACTTATTTATGCTGAGTACTGTGTGTGTTTTTGCAGCTAACAAATATTTCAATCACTGAGTGGGGAAAGAACAATAATGTTAATATACGTGTATTGTAGCAAGTACTTGTATATTAACTGTATCAACTTGTACTGTATTTTACTGTAGAAAGAAGCAAAGTTACAAAGACTTCTTTGTCTTACTGTTCTATTACTATTCCTTTTCTCTTTACTCCAGTTCAAATGTAATAAAATAAGAAATGTAATTGTGCTTAAGTATTTATGTTTGACACAATAAAGAAAGCAACAATGTTTATACACATTGTGTTTACCATGGTGTTTCAGCCTGTATCAAATGACTGAGTAATTACACTGGCTTGTGTTGAGTTTTGGATTTCAAGTAATCTGTTACTAGGGCAAGATTTGAAAGGAGATTCTATACAAGCGTATTTCTTTTGAAACTAATTGTGATACTTTTTGATTAACGACATAACTATGTCAGCTCGCTTTTATTCAGGCATAATCTTTAAAACAGTTCTTGATAAAAGAATATTTGTAAGTAATGCACCAAGTAAAAGCAAGTTTCAAGCACATGTTTTCCCATGGAGAGTATGACAATGTATGGCTCACAAGTCTCATTCTTTGTCCTCATTGCCAAATGTACTGTATCTATTTTTAAATTGTATCTATTTTTAATTTACTAGTAGCCTGCTTTTTATGTACCTTGTGCACACATCACTTACCACAGTGACAGCATCATTGAACAGGCACTCTCCAAATACCACAATATAGAGCTGCTCATGGACGCTGATGTCCTCAAACACAGTGAGGACAGCCACTGGTTCTACGGCTGAGATGATGGAGGCGAAGAGGAGGTTCTCCTGCAGGGTAATGTCCTGCACACCAAACACCTCGATCTGGCAGATGGCAAATAGAGAGATGCCAATGCCAATAGAATTCCACAAGGTGCCAACAACAGCAAACCACAGCACTGTGCCGATATTCTCAAAGAAAGGCCGAGTGGGCATGAAGTAGCCCGAGTCTAGAACAATGGGTGGCAACATATAGAGGAAAAAGGCGTTGGAGGTGAGCACAGACGGCGGCTTCTCGTGCAACGAGTGCATGATGCCCCCGACTATGAGACCAATGGAGATCAGCAAACATGACTCTGGCACCCAGACTGTGATCTTATGGTAAACATGGAAACCTATTCAGAAAAAAACAATACTTGTTACTTAATATTTGTGTGTGTGTGTGTGTGTGCAAGTGGTTAAAAAGGGAAAAATGTTTTATTAGTACCCTATGTCACAGTTATGTTCTCTTTTGGATCTGTTTCTGTCTCCACATTTCCCTGAGTCCCTTTCTCTATTAGTCTCCATGGTTTTTGATTCAGCTCCACACCTGTTTCAGTTCTCCCTAATTACCTTTTCTAGAATTTAAGCCCTTTGTTTTGCCCAAGCTCCTTAGTTCCGGTATTGATGTTGATATTGTGTTTGTCTCCTGTGTTTCTCCTGCCTGTGGATTTATTATTAAAATGACTTTGTTTATTTCTACTCCTGTGTTGTGTGCTTTCCATAGCTACAATTTACAGAATACCAGAATTCCAAGTTATTATTGCTGTGTTGTTTTTTCTTTTGTTTTTGTTTTTCTCCTCTCCCGGATGGATTTACCAGTCGTCCAACTCCTTTGCCTGGAGCAGAAGGACCGATTGCTGGAGGACCACACCAGGGCATTTTTAGATCTGGTGTGCCTTACTCACTTCCTTGACCACTCGCTTTGCGTCTTTTACTACACAAGCCTAAGCGGTGTAAGGCACGCCTGCCAGCGACCGGTCCAAAAGAGGGTCTCCACTCCTCTGGCTTCGCCTCGTCATTCCGTCCCTCTGGCTCTGTCAGGCTCCTCCTTCCCTTTGGCTCCACCTTTGTCCTCAGTTGCTCCGGTTCTGCTGCGGTCTTCCGGATCCCTGCATCGGTCGCCTGAGCCTTTGGCTCCACCTTGGCCCTCCGGATCCTCTGTGTTGCCCTGGCTCTCCGTCTGCTCTGCTTCATCCTGGACTCCTCTTTCATCTGCTCCCTCTCCATCAGTCGTCCCCAGGGCATCGTCAAGGCCTTTTCCACCATGGCTCCTCCTGCTCCTGGCTCCTCCATCTACTCTGCCCTGGCCCTATGAACTATGCCCCTTTCCAATTGCTTGCCCCACGCCCGCCTCCCGAACCTCCACCCTCCCTCCCTCCTCTGTTGGACTGTTTATAAGCGTGAGTACACACCTTCCGGGAGGGGGGGTGAACTTTCACAGTTATGTTCTGTTTCTGGGTGTGTCTCAATCAGCTCCCACGCTCGTGGACCAGTAGATCGTGTACATGAATTCGGGCACTGGTAAGTTCCCTGACTCGCTGCACGTTGGGACAGTGATCCCTCAAATTCCAGTGACATGATTACGTACAACATCAACGGACAACATGGTAGAACGTCATCACTGGAATGAATAAACAACAGACCGAACCGATCTCTTTTTGAGATTTATTTTTTATTATCTTTAAACACGTGGTTCTGGTACAAGTTCTTACAACATTTCAGCCGAATATTAATTATAAATGTTAATTAGATGTTCAATTCCTGTCTAGCTATGTGTGTTTATGTTGAAATACACTAAAAAGCTGTTTGTCTTTTCAAATCTTCTATCACGAGTCATTATTTATCGAGTTGGCTCGTGTGGTTTGTTTTGCGCTTCAGAAATGTGACATTATTTCCGGTAAGGGAGCATAGTGAGCGCCTATGCTCCCTAGTTTTTGCAGTGCATTGTGGGATTTTTTTCAGGGAGCAAATGTTCCAGTGCACTGGAAGGATTTCGCTATTGAGACAGCCCTTAAAATGGCCGACTCCCTGATCAGTGCCCTTACTACTGAACAAGAGAGCTGATTGAGACTCCCTTGTCTATTAGTTTCCATGGTCTTTGATTTATTAGCGCCACACCTGTTTCAGTTCTCCCTAATTACCTCTTCTAGTATTTAAGCCCTGTGTTTTGCCCCATCTCCTTAGTTCCGGTATTGATGTTGATATTGTGTTTGTCTCCTGTGTTTCTCCTGCCTGTGGATTTATTATTAAAAGGACTTTGTTTATTTCTACTCCTGCGTTGTGTGCTTTCCATAGCTACACGTGACACCCTATTCATTCATCCTTAAATCTAATTTACTGAATCTGTTTCTTACTTTTTTATATTCTAGTAACTTTTTGTTATACCTTTTTACCATTTTTTTAAATCTCATTAAGATTCTAAATTAACTTTAGAGTAAAGTTGCCTTTCTGACTAGCCATGTCATATAGCTAAGTAAAAAAAGTCTATTGAAAATTAATATAAGAAATGTTGCATAGTGCATAGTGTTTCCTAAACAAATAGGCTAGTATCTGATAAATACGTAGGCTGCTAGTAAAACTGGAATAGAGTCAGTACTGTACTTAGTAATTAAAATAAATAAGTATACTAGTAACATCAAAGTCACTAGTAGGTGGTCTAAAGAATATATGTTAAAACAGCTTGCCATAGAATGTGTAATCGCTCACCTATTTTGGCAAAGGACGCAAGTAGCACCCATAAAGTAATCTCAAACGGGAGCTGAATGCGGGGGTAGTTCAGTGTAAACACCGCTTGGGTGGTTTCACCTGGGTCGGGGTCAGGATCAGGATCAGTCTCCTCCATCGGGCTCCAAGGAAGAAGTTTAGATGGAGAAGTAGTAGTAGGTTCAAAAGGAACATCGACGTTTGCTCCGTATCCAAGAGATGCAATGCAAATTACGCACATCAAAAAGTCGAAAGGCGACCTCTCTTTAAAATTAAGCACCATATTTTCTCAAAATATATGCATATGCCAGAAGCTGAGATATAAAAAATACTGAAAATATGTGAAGAATTAAAAGTACATTTTAAAAGTGTTCCCTTCATCTACGTCCCTAAAGCATACTGATCGTCGCACACTCGTGACTGAGTTTGGGCTCTCTGTCTCAGTGAGCAGGTGTGTGTGGTCAGATGAGGGCCGGTTGACGACCAATGCCACACCTGATTTGTCTGTCCTTGCCTTTGAAATAGTTTCGCTTCCTCTAGTTCTCAGAAAATATATATTTTATTTTTTTGTAAAATGGAGATAACCTGTTCCTCTCTGCCATAACAAACACTTCTGAAGTAAAACTCCTACGGTGTAGTTTCACGAGCATACATATGTGTGTGTGTGTGTGTGTGTGTGTAACTTGCCAGAGTTCTGTGAACAGTGGTACTGTTGAAATGAATGAATGCAATTCTGTTGCTTCAGTATTTGAATATGATACATAGTTAGGAAAGGCTTGCATTTATGCCACCTTTTACATATCTATGAAACTATTTTAAACATTCTGGGTGGGTTGCACCAACAAGGATTAATTTAAGTAAAGTTTAGAGCTAATCAAGGATTTGTTGATCTGGGTTTTATTGTAAATCGAGTTGTGTTGCACCACTTAATTTTAAACACAGATGAACAAATCAGGGATTAGAACTGTAACCTGCGATTAACACCTGCATCTACGATTAATGTTCTCCTCCATGATGGGTTTGCCATTGCAATTAAACAGGAACAATGCTAATATTCCTAATTTTTTTTCTTTGCTACCAAACTCTCTTTCTGACATAAGTTGCTCGTGTCAAAAAAGGAAATAAACTAAATAAAAAATATCTGCCGTTTTAATAAACTGCTAGCGTTATTCAAACGGCTGATCAAGCAAGCAATGAATACATTTCTGGCAGTGCATACGGATTTCATAATCCTGGAAATATATTTATAGTATCAATTAATGGAGTATATTTTGCATGGTCATCACCACTGCCGTTAAATGCTATACGGTATATTTCTGTTTTCTTTGTCGTACGCCGAGATGCGCCGAGATGAGTGACGGATTCACATCCCGGACTCGATAGAAGACGCAAGTTTACTACGGGCTAGGGATGGGCGGATCGATCCTTGAGTATCGAAAGGATCGATCCTCACATAAAAATATCGATTCTGAAGTGCATTTTTTGAAACATTAATTTGATTTACTTATCAAGAAATTCGGTGCATAGAATAAGCTTCTAAATGGAAAAATAGACTATATTAGCGAATAATTGTGTTGGATAGAACCATTTCTCCTGCTCATCGGAACACGTGCTGACGCATGGCTCAGAGTGCTTGTTCAAATAGGGCTGCTTTTCCCAAAAGCATCAGAAGCATAAGTAGATCTATAGAAACCATTGCCACATTACATTACATTACATTGTTACTATATATAAAATTAGTTCTGAAAAATGCATCACGGTTTCCACACAAATATGAAGCAGCAATAATAATAAATGTTTCTTGAGCAGCAAATATTAGAATTATTTCTGAAGGATCATGTGACACTGAAGACTGGTGTAATGATGCTGAAAATTCAGCTTTGATTACAGATACATTTGAAAATATATTAAAATAGTTATTTTTAATTGTTGTATTTCTCAATATTGCTGCTTTTACTGTTTTTTTTTCTCTCAAATAAGTGTATCCGTGGTGAGCATGAGACTTAAAAAATTTAGAAGTATCGGTATCGATATCGACGATACTGGGCTTGAAAATATCGGTATCGGATCGAAAATAAAATAAGAGGTATCGCCCAACCCTACTACGGGCTGCCAAGACCCTCACAATCTGCTGGCTCAATGCGCTTTAATCTTTCTTTTTATTTGTAATAAACACCTGAGACCTCACAACACACCCTCTATTGTTTTCTTTGTTTAATCAGCCACATAATTGTAACTGTTGGTGCACTTTATTTCATTTAAACCTCCTCACCTGTAAATGTAAAATTAATCCCTAATTGAGATGCAAATTGAGTTTAAAGTTATGGAGCAACATGATTAAAGTTAATCTATTTTAAATATAAATTAAATCCAGGATCAAGATGATGGTTTAAATGTAATCCTGCTTATTTTTAAACCAAGTTTAAAGTTTAGTGCAACAGAGTTATTAGATAAAACTTGATTTAATCTAGATTTTAGATTAAACTTTATTGGTGTAAGCTAAACAATTTGCAATAATTGTATTACATTTATATCTGATTTGTTATATCACTTGGCCTTTGATCCCTCGTATGCGTCCAGAATCACATACTCTGAAGACATACTTCTTGTGAATAAGTAGGCTATTTACTTCACAACCATTATGTTTTATATAGTATGAATGTAATCCGGATGTACTACATCTGTCCTGTTGACCTACCACCGTTGTGTTGCTTTACTCATTCATGCAATTTATGATGCAGCCAAGGTTTACATTGAGAGCCAGGCCACGTTTATTTGTCACATATCTGGGCATCAACCCAAGTCTGACGTAGTGCGTCGTAATCAGCATAATAAAAAGATGCGAGCGTTGTCCCCATTCAGTATGTTTTCAATGTAAATACAAGGGCGTAATTGTTTCAGTATTTTCTCTAGAAGTTGTTCTTTATCTTTATAGGAGTGCCTTTCCTAATGTAACCAGCTCTTGTTGTTATATGTATGAAATTTTCACTGTTCTTTAATATTCTAATCAGTACCTGCCACTATCGAGTGGTGAAAGATTTACCAATTATACAACAGTTCACCAAAGCCTTCCAGTAATATATCTTGGTTACTAATGCAAAGATTAATTTATTAGGCCTAGTTAGAACTAACGAGTGGGTCTGAAAACTAATAATAAAGAAAACAAGAAGTGAAGTAAAAGGGAATAATGTTATTTTTCAATGTCTTGTAAAAAATGAAAATTATAATGAAAAGCCTGGAGCTTTGTTTCCCTCAGAGCATTTGTCATGATATAGCTTAAACCAATCAGACATTTAGGCTAATAGTTTATTCCACTGTCTATTCAACAACCTCTCACCGGCCTTTACAAAGACAACTGATGCTGCGTAGGTTTAAAACAAATAATTATTTTTTTCATTGTATGAACAGTGTCACAATGGTCCATGGACCTAAAGTTCATGGATTTTTTATTGCGAGACAGATGCTGCCAATGACGAGTGCTTTACAACAGTTCTGCCAATTCATGCATGAAACACAAATACAGCACATATGTTACTCTCATCCCTGTTACTGTATGTCTTCTGTGCAAGTCAATCTCTGTCTGCCCTTCTTGACTTGTTATGACATCTTCACACGATTCAGCTGTCTGTCACGGACAGCAACGACATATTTTTAAGAGAGATTGCCTGCTCGTTCATAGGAGAAGCAGAGTTTCGCTCAGCCAGAAGAAATGATATAAGGTCTAGAGATGAAAGGAGAGCATGGATAATCCTGTTCTCACCCATGCAGGCAGTGACTCATCATTAAAAGGAAATGGCTGTTCGTTATGATTATTATTGCTTTAATTACAGTTGATATGAATCCAATCAAAACAGAGATTAAATAGCAAAAACTCTTTTTATTTTATTTGGGTTTTTAAAAAAAAAATGTATGCAGAATTAAGGTTCTGCTTATATTTTTAGACTCCTCTTCAGTGAATTTATTGGAGACGTAAAACCAAAAATGAATATGGCTTCAGAAGACTTATGGCTTCTTTCTTATGACAAAGAGCTGTGTAAAGATTCTTCAAAATATTTATTTTCTTGTCTCTTGGAAATAATACAGCATATAGGTTTCGATTGATAAGAAGGTGAGTCGATATTGACATCATTTTCATTTTTGAATGAACTATTTGTATTAAAGATGGCCTTTTTATCATATAAAAACTTTGTTCTTATAGCATTATGTATATGAAAGTTGAGAGATGCACAATTTCAGTAAGAAATGCATCCAATCTTTTTCTCTGCAAAACAAAAATGATAAAAAGGGAAAACTGCAAGTCTACACTACTGTTTGAAAATGTTGTTTTTAAATGAATTTGATTATTCTCGCCCAGGCTTCATTTATTATGACAAAAATACAGTAAAAAATAGTAAATAATTGTTTTTTATTTTAAAATGTAGTTTATTCCTGTGACGGCAAAGCTGAATTTTGCATTTATTTGAAATAGAAATCTTTTGTAACATTATAAATCTCTTTGCTGTAACTTTTTGTTAATTTACTGCATCTTTGGTGAAAAAAAGTATTAATATCTTCCTTTTCAGAAAAAAAAACCATACCTACTGCGAACTTTTGAATGGAAGTGTATTCATGGATTAGTTGATTTATACACAGGCCCACAAGCACATAAAGAGCTGTTCATGCAGAAACACTCTCACGCATGGATTCATTTCCTCTGTATGATTGTCATGCACATAAGATCTCACATAAATAGAAACTTGACTCAGTTCTTGGCTCATTATTGTAATTTCTGCTTTCTTTTACAAATACACAACCTCAAGGTTTAAATGACTGCTGATTTCTGACCAAATATTAGTAGGCCTCAAGATTCATCTGTGTTTAGACATGAAAGCATTAGATAAAATTCCCTTTTTGATCGTACCACCTCCTCCGTAATATTGCCCGCCTCTGTTCCTCTTTTAGTTTTAGAGATGCTCAAAGTGTTGTCCATGCCATAATTACTTTAGATCTCTTCTACTTGATTTCCCTGCCAAATTGTTTCAAAGGATACAATACTTCCAGAACTCTTTTGATATTCTATTTGTTCCATTTCCAGTGTCCTGTCATGTGTTTTGAATACAAACAACATGAGAGATAGATAGGCCCTCTCCCGAATATAGTGCTCTTTGTAGACTTGCATTTTTACATCTATAAAGTCCATGAGACTGTAAGCTGTCCTATTTGATAATTTGGGTTTTAAAATGTGCTTATGAGCACCCCCTTTTCACCCTTGATGGATGTTGTGTCAAGCCTGCACTGTATGAAACATCTGCATTGCATTAGATGAATGAAACATCTGCTTTAGGACCCAAGAAACAGCACCTCAACAGAGCTATTGATTAGTAGGCCTGAATATGCAGGACTGTAGCATGTATACACAGCTGAGGTAACAGTTAAACAGAACGTCTCAGTCCCAGAAAGCTCAGCTGAAGAGAAAATCACTCACACTTCCTGATTAAGCAAAAGGTCAGGATGTGGTTGTGGGAGATTGAGAACTGACAGTTTAGAGTGACACTGCATTAGCGTGCATGTCAGGGTCTGTATGTGGACGGATTGTTGTGTTTTGTCCATAACCCATTATTCACAAAATAAAAGAACTGTTTTCAAACAGGTCTTTATGTGTGTAAATGGTTTGAGCTGAGTTATTTGTAGAAAACTGTGCAGAAGAAAAAGAAAGGTAAATATTGCTCTTCAAACAGGGATGATGTCATCATAATACAGTAGTTGTATATGGAAACAGGAGTTGTCCTTTGTCCCAGTGTGCTGTGATGAGCCAGAAATAAATTACTCTCCCTTTATTATCAACTGTGCTGTCTAGATTGAAAGTGTGACATTAAAGGTGGTGTAAGTGGTAAGCAACACTGGTAGCCAATGTTGATATTTCAAATCACCAGAACAAACACGCCCCTACCCCAAAAGGGTCTCGCCCCTATTTTGATAGCTCCGCCCCCCCAGGCAATGATTAGTTCTGTGAAACAAAGCAAAACCAATGTTACACCGTGTCTACACCGGACACGAGCGGTGCGGCGTGACAAAATATTATTATAATAAGTGATGCTGTCTACACCATAGATATATATATATACATATCTATGGTCAACACTGGATGCGGTGCGGTGCGGCGCGACACGACAAATCCCAGATAGAAAACTGCTGCTGCGTTCTATTTATGACGTATTGA
>NW_015505516.1:560021-580535 GCF_001515645.1 Sinocyclocheilus grahami | reverse complement strand
GCCCCACACATACGTACGCAACCCAGGCAACGATTAGTTCTGTGAAACAAAGCAAAACCAATGTTACACCGTGTCTACACCGGACGCGAGTGGCGCAACAAAATACTATGGAACTCATTATAATCAGTGATGCTGTATATATATATATACATATCTATGGTCAACACTGGATGCGGTGCGGTGCGGCGCGACACGACAAATCCCAGATAGAAAACTGCTGCTGCGTTCTATTTGTGACGTATTGACACAAATTTCAAATGATTTTCAACGGTCGCTTTATCGCGTCCAGTGTAGACAGACTTTAGCTGTTGCGGCACGACAACTGACGCGTCCGGTGTAGACACGGTGTTACTCGCCTATCGAGAAGAAACAAAGCAACCTCGGCGTCCGATTGCAGGCCTTCCGCTCTTTGAGTTCTCTCCAGCGCTGGAAAGCTGATCCGATATTTACACGGGTCCTACTTCTTGCCTTATCGTAAGCCTTCTTTTGTTCCGTAGACGTTTTCCTCTTTTGTTTTTTATCCGCCATCTCTTATCTTTCTGTCACTCGGCTCGGCTAATTTCCTTCATGTTCACTGAGCGCTCTCTCTTCCGCATCATGAGTAGACACGCCCCTTACTGCTGATTGGCTACAAATTTGTTTTGGTACTCGGCCCGACTCAGTTTTCTAAAGCGTTTTCCGAAAAATACATACCCCACCTTTAAGCTTTCACCTGATGTACACCCGTCTCTATTTCTGACACTGCACAGCTACTCCAGTTAGTTTATTTTCACAGACTGTCTGAAATGAGCGTTTACTTTTTGTTTATTATACATATTTTGTTTATTATACACTATCATTCAAAGGTTTGGGGTCAGTAGGAATTTCTTTTTTTTACTCTCAGGCAGCATTTATTTAATCAGGAACACAGTAAAAGCAGTAATATTATGCAAAATGTGATTACATTTGAACTGTTTTCTATTTTAAAATGTAAATTATTCCTGTGATGAGAAAGGTGAATTTTAAGCTTTGAATTTTCAGCACCATTACTCCAGTCTTCAGAGTCACATGATCCTTCAGAAATAGTTTTTGCTGATTTTCTGCTCAAGAAACATTTATTTTTATCAATGTTGAAAATAATTGTGCAGCGTAATATTTTTGAGGAAACCTATATATTTTTTTCAGGATTATTTGATGAATATAAAGTTCAATAGAACTGCATTTATTATGATAGAAATATTTTGTAAAATTATAAATGTCTTTACTGTCACTTTTCATTAATTTAATGCTTCCTTTCTGGATTTTTTTTCCCGGACCTAAACCTTTTAAACAGTAGTGTACATTTAAATACTTTCTGAGAGTTATGTTAAAGTCAGCTCCTGTCCTACTAATTTAAGGAGGCCTTTACACAACACCGGTTTCTAAACTCTGAATTTTTTTTTAATGTGTTTTGGTGGTTCATTTGCATGACAACAGCATTTTGTGTGCCTGAAAGTGCAAACTTTTGTAAACTGGTTTCAAAGTGGAAGTGTTCAAAAATTATACTATGATATTGTCTTGGTGTAAACTACAAAAACACTACGGGGGGCCTATACGTATTACGTTTACAGTCTAAAGATATTCGCCAGGGCACATAGTGTTTCGTTATAAAATGATATTGCCATCTACTGGCCTGGCATGCACAATACAATGTTTTTTTTTGTCATTTTCACAGATCCGTGTTATTGACAACATTGCCATCTGTACGCAAAACATTTCAAAAACTCAAAGGAAAAATACCCTGAATCATTTCTTTCTAGCAATATTTATATGCGCTTGTCACAATACTAACATTATAGTAACAATCACATAAGTCTATTCATCTTATAACAATGGATTCTGTTGAATGAAAGTATAGGATGCATAATTATTCATTTTCTTGTTTCTGAAATCTACAACAGCAAGAAACTGATTGCTTAGCTGATTGGTCTGTGAACATGGGATAATGTGCAGCTTCAGGCTGGTGCAACACATCACTGGTCCTGTCCAGTGGTGCTTAAAGCTCAAGATATGGCTGACCTGTGCACCATTTGCATGTACTCTACAGTAGTTCCCTTTAAAGCGGTCCTGTTTATGACTACTCTCGTAAGTCATCTCCATTTTTTCACAAAGAGCTTTCAGGCATGACTTCTTTGAAGCAGTGTTGGTTGTAACTTCCACTTCCTGATAATTGAACCAGCAGTGATCACTAGGGCATCCAAACACTTTTTAGTCTTGGATCTGATGCAATTTTTTTTAATCCAAAACCTTAAGTCTTAAGTAGCACAGGTATATTTGTAGCAATAGCCAAAAATACACTGTATGGGTCAAAATGATCGATTTTTCTTTTATGCCAAAATCATTAGGGTATTAAGTAAAGATCATGTTCCATGAAGATATTTTGTAATTTTCCTATCGCAAATATATAAAAGCTTAATTTTTGATTAGTAATATGCATTGCTAATAACTTCATTTAAACTCAATTTTTTTTGCACCCTCAGATTCCAGATTTTCAAATAGTTGTATCTCAGCCAAATATTGTCCTATCCTAACAAAACCATACATCAATGGAAAGCTTAGTTATTCAGTTTATTTAAATCTCAGTTCATTTATTTAAATCTCAACTGACCCTTATGACTGGTTTTGTAGTCCAGGGTCACATATGTGTTGTAGTGCGGAGTAATAAATACAAAGCAAAGAACTACATTTGTGATTTGTAATGTAGGATTATGTGAATCCTTCCTAATAAATAAATAAAAATAAAAAACATTCAAAAGTATTTAAAAACAGTTTTTTTTTTGTTTTTTTTTACAATTTTTAAAATGTTTTATGCTCATAAAAACTGCATTTAGTTTGATTTAGATTTTTTAAAATGCAATAAAAACAAAAATATTGTGAAATAATTTAATTTAAAATAGCTGTTTTTGTTTTGACTATATTTTAAAATGTAATTTATTATTACATTGGATGGAAAAGCTAAATTCTTACTCCAGTCTTCAGTTTCACCTGATCCTTCAGAAATTATTTCTTGTTATTATTAATGTTCAAATCAGTTGTGCTCCTTAATATTTTTTTTGAAACTGTGATATTTTCTTTCTTTTTTTCAGGATTCTTTGATGAATAGAAAGTTCAAAAAACAGCATTTATTTGAAATTGAAATCTTTTGTAACATTATAAATGCCTTTCGTTAAGAAAAAAGTCTTACTAAAACTGTTGTGTATAATTTAAATATAAATATAATATCCCCATAATTTAATTAACATGTCATAGCCTTAAACCTAATTTATTTTTCTATAAAACCATCCCCTATTTTCATTCCTCACTCCATAAATCTGTCTGATGTCACATTATGAGTGGAAGAAGCAGCATGTATCTGTGTTTGTGTTTTGCTGTGAGTGATTCAGTTTAGTGACTACAGCAAGATGAGATGATTTAATTAACATCAACAAACATCTCACCATAGTCGCTTTCATCTGTGTTTCCATATATTTCCAAATTCTCCTGATGGAATCCGTATCAAATTGGTGCATTTGGCATGAAGACGGTTTCTTTTCAATCATAATTGAATGAAAGTCTGAATGAGGTCTGTGAGAAATCATTTTAGAGCTTGGTGGTTAATAAGCGTGAAATCTCAAGGCTAATTTGAGTGTGGTAATCATCAAACCTTCTGCTACAGTTTATGGAGGTCTTTAACTGCAGGCGGGAGATGAGTATTCTGATGACTGTCATTTCTATTCTTGATTGCTGTGAACACATTATGATAAATGTGTTGTTCGTTGTGATGTTTCTAGGCTGTGTGGTGGACTGTATCAGGCAGATGGATGGCTGGTGGGTTGTTGGTTGTGTTTGCTGGAGCCTGAGTCAGTATCAGTCGTCCACCCCTTCAGACCCAGACTGCAGCCCACTACCTGCTGCTTTTCCTTCCACAGCCAAAAACCTTCCATCCGCCACGGATTTAGCGTATTTGAATTATAAATTCACCCTGTCTCCTCTCTCTGTGTCAGGATTCAATCCCAGCATACTGTAGTTTGCTGCATCCTTCAGCAGCCAAACACTCAGAATGGGAAGTTGCACCACGGAAATTGCAGAAATTCAGCTAATTTTATTGTACTAATTTTGTGCGTATAATTCCTTTAGGGAACTATACTAAAACAACAGAGAGAGCAAATAAATGACGCTATCACTGGTCCTGGTTCGTAGTGAATTATCGCACATGCTTAAAGACTTTTAACCTTATTTTCAGGCTTACTTTTTCTGCTTTGATAAAGGTTTTGGTTATAGATCCTTCACCGTGTCTCCAATTCTTTATGTTTGGCAAAGTGACCACCACCAATGTATTTTATAAAAGGATGAATGATATACTGACAGCCGTATCATGATCAGCTAAAACAGCATATAACGTGTATATTTATATAAGTGTATACTTCTAGCCTATTATTAAATGCTAATAAAATAAAATGTTTGCTCAGAGCAATTCAGTTGATTTTAGTTGATTTAGATTTTATATCAGTGGCACACATGAATTAAATTTTTTCATTCTTATAATTTGTGATAGTTACAGTATATTATCCATTTTACTTTTATTAAAAATATGATTTGCTTAAAATACAGTATAAACAGTAATATTGTGAAATACTTATACAATGTAAAATAAATGTTTTCTATTGCAATATATTTTAAAACTACACTCTTAAAAAGTGTGTGTTAGAAACAACACAACCTGTTGTTTCTTAACACACCTCTGTGTATAGTTCTAAAGACAATACATTTTGTGTTACTTTTAACTCAACCATGTGTTATTCCTACTAATGTTCTACACACTAATGTGTTATAGTTACACAATTTGTGTCACTTATGTACTCAAAATGTTACAAAACATGTTCAGATATGTCCTCAACACAAAAAAAGTGTTAGAAATGAACACATCCTTTTTGAGAGTGTATAATTAATTCCTGTGATTTTGAAAGTGTGATACACTACCATTCCAACATTTGAAGTAAGATTTTAAAAAAGTAATAATAATACTTTTATTCAGCAAGAATGCATTAAATTAATCAAAAGTGAAAGTAAAGACATTTTTAATGTTACAAAAGGTTTCTTTTTCAAATAAATTCTGGTATTTGAACTTTCTATTAATGTGATTATATGTATTATGATTTCCAGAAAAATAATAAGCAGTAAAAACTGTTTTCAACATTGATAATAAGATGAACCATTATTAAAAATTGAGTACCATTTAATTATTGATAATAGTTGAGCAGCGAATCAGTATATTCGAATGATTTCTGAAGGATCACTTGACACTGAAGACTGGAGTAATAATGCTGTAAAACGATTCTGCCATAACAGGAATACATTACATTTTAATATATATTACAATAGAAAACAGTTATTTTAAATTGTTTTAAAAATTTGTTTTTACTGTAAAAATCTAAATAATGCAGACTTGATAATATATGTGACCTTTCTCAAAAACATAAAAAATCTTAATCCAAACTTTTGACCCTAAGTGTATCATTTCTTTACTCAAATGGTTCATAAGTTCATTGTCAAATGGTTGTGGAATAAGAATGATTGTATTCTGTCATATATGATGTTTGGTGTCATCATATTAGCTATGTCTATATAAAGTGTTGGCCTGAGGTTGCGTGTTATTGGGAATCCTTTGTTAGCATCCTGTTTGTGAAACATTTCCTCTAAGTCATGAATTATCCAGCCATAAACATAAGACAGTTCTCTGGCACTGACTCTGTCTGATTGCAGTTCTGTTGTTGGGTTCAATTATAAATGTCCTCATATGAAACCGCATAAATAATGCAGAGACATACACAGTGGTTTGAGATCAAGCACAAGTCTCGTTCATTGGTTGTCTCAGGTTAACCGCCTCGGGGTCCGCTGGTTCTTCAGTCTCCAGACAGATGGTGACGCAAATGTTGACTCATCCTTTTTGTCCCCTTTTCTCTCCTGCTTTTAGATTACAATCTTTAAGACTGAAACAGAGCCTGGATTACTGGAAAACCTTTACCGGCAACATAAAGTGGGAGCGTAAGAGTTAGTTACACTGGTCACTGAAGTAACTGGAGCCAAGATGGCGGGAAGAGAGCGCAGTCCACGCCACAGGCCATGGTCTGTGTACCGAGCCAACACATTTGATTTGTCCTCAGAGATGATGGGGTTGGCACTAACAGGTATTATTATTATTATTATTATTATTATTATTATTATTATTATTATTATTATTATTATTATTATTATTATTATTATTATTATTATTATTATTATTATTATTATTATTATTATTATTATTATTATTATTATTATTATTATTATTATTATTATTATTATTATTATTATTATTATTATTATTATTATTATTAGCTTGATTAAGTGGGGGTTTCCCTATACATTTAACTTTTGCCTGTAGGCCTACAAGAAGTTTATACCATAGTGATCATTATGTCAGTGGCACATAATCATGCACACATGGTGGCGTAATACATTTCTGCTTTTAAAAACTTTGCTTTGTTTTTAAACAAAGATATGAGAGATGATTTTCTGTGGTAACAATTTGAATGCCAAAAATAGACCTTTAAGGGATAATTCACTCAAAAATTAAATAGAATTTAAAAGGAATTGTTAGTTGAAAGGTTTTAATTCTGTAGTATTTATTTACCCTCATATTGTTCCAAACATGTATGACTTTTTTTCTTCTTAGGAACACAAAAGAAGATACTGATAAACTAAACCTTTAAGTTGTATTTTAGTCAAGGTTATTCACTGTTCAGATTTTAATTGAGAATTTATTTTAAATTCTATTTACATTTGTGATTTCAAGTTTAAAGGAATGCCTATTTTAAATTTAAAGAAATGTACATTTGCATTAAAATCATATAACTGCTTAGATATTTAATAATACATTTTATTTTTTCTTAATGAGTTAGATTTAAACATGATATCATACAGACAAAAATATAAATACCATAATTATCAATAGATTCACATTTTTCCAATGTCAATTTTAATTTTTATATTTGTCTGAAAACAGTGTGGGGAATATTTTTCGATAATGTTTAATGGCTGTGATGATCAAAATGGAACTTATTTCTAATCAGTAGTGGAAAAAGATAGGAAATAAGATACACAATTTGTCTAAATCAATAATGTGATTATCATTTATGTTTTCATTTGTGTTATGACTATTAAAATTCCTCTGTGACTTTGTTGATTTTTTACAGTTCAGTAAGTTCCTCTTTCTGTCATTCAAATTCAACATCCTGTGAGACGTGGAGGCAATTCTTAAAGCAGCACTATGTAACTTTTTCTGTGTTCAAAATTTGCAAAATGTATATAATGAGCGAGTACATCATGAATTCATCTTACAAACCACGTTTTTGTCTTATTCCGAATCACTACAGTACACTTATAATAAGTACTTATATTTGGACTATTGTAGCCTGGTCGGGTCGTCACCGCTGCGGAGTAACACATACCTGCGTGAATAGACATAAACTTAGAGAAGTAGCTCTGGTTGGAATGTTCTTCCGCGGGATGTGTGCAGTTCTGTTTATTAACCTCTAGAGCGTCAAAAGTTACATAGTGCTGCTTTAAACGGAGAATTTTGCCCGATGCTGATTTTACCCAGACTATTCCTCTAAGACTACACATCTCAACATTTAATAGAAAGTTAACATTAACAAAATTAACATCTGATAAAAAGACTCAGCCATTCATAGGAATTCTGTGTTGTGTTTCATGTGTGTTTAGGAAATAGTCAGGATCCTGATGAGCCGGTGCTTGAGTTCAGTCTGGGTGAGTATCAGCAGTTCAGTCAATCATAAAGTGATCAAGGTGCAGCGTCACCAAAGTTCTTGTCAGTAACACAAAACCACCAAAGCTAATATCCACTCATCAGGATATGTGTATCAGTGAAGAGTCTTCACCTCATATTCTTCCTCCTTTTTTGGCTACCAGCACTAACAACATGCAGCCTACTGTATCTGTGAAGGAAATAAACTGCTTATGAGCCTCTTAGCTCACATGCAATAAACATTTATACAACCTATCTATGAGCTCTTAAAGGGTTAGTTCACCCAAAAATGAAAATTCTGTCATTAATTACCTTCGTTCATCTTCGGAACACAATTTAAGATATTTTTGATGAAATATGAGGGCTCTCTGACCCTCCCATAGACAGCAAGGTAACTACCACGTTCAAGGTTCAGAAAAGTACCAAGATGATCGACAAAGTAGTCCGTGTGACATCAGTGGTTCAACTGTAAAGTTACGAAGCTACGAGAATACTTTTTTGCGCAACGAAAACAATAATACTGTCGTGAACGCGAGTCCACAAGTGACACAGTAGAGACGAAAATGTGGAATAAAGTCGTTATTTTTGTTTTTGTTGCGCAAAAAAGTATTCTCGTAGCTTCGTAACTTTACAGTTGAACCACTGATGTCACACGGACTACTTTGTCGATCATCTTGGTACTTTTCTGAACCTTGAACGTGGTAGTTACCTTGCTGTCTATGGGAGGGTCAGAGAGCCCTCAGATTTCATCAAAAATATCTTAAATTGTGTTCCGAAGATGAACAAAGGTCTTACGGGTTTGGAACAACACGAGGGTGAGTAATTAATGACAGAATTTTCATTTTTGGGTGAACTAACCCTTTAAATCAAATATTTCCATTGTGGTAGGTGCACTGGGTTTTGTCTGACTTTGGCTGTATATTACTTTTTCCATAATGAAACGACATGTTGATGGCAGTTAGCCACCTAGGATTATTTGACATTTGTTTATATGGCACTGTACATCACAAGAAACATTTCATACAGTATGGTTGCTTACAAAGACTGGATTGTAATGCTATGCTACTATGAGTGTAATTACACTTTTCTCCTTTCATGATTGATATACTGAATTATTGTCCTTCTTTTCCCAGCATGCAGTGAGTTGGTAACTCCGTCACTGGACCGTAAGCCCAGTAGCTTTGTAGCAGTGAGCTGCACCACCCCTCCACAGGCGTTTTGGACCAAACACGCACAGACTGAAATTATAGAGGTGAGGATAAGTACTATGATATTACTAGGGTTTGGAACATGTGGAACTATGTAGCATGTTAAACTGGCCCTAAAACTTGGTAAATATCAGATTTTGCATATCGAGGTGAATTTAATGCAGGCATTTGCCTTTTTTCCTAGGGCACTAGTAATCCAATCTTCTTGAGCAGCATTGCCTTCTTCCAGGACTCTCTGATTACCCAGCACACTCAAATCAAACTGTCTGTCTACGATGTGAAGGACCGCTCACAGGGGACTGTAAGATAGAAACCGCTATTCTTAACATTCTGCACTGTTTTGCTCAGTCTCATAAACTCTCTGTTTTATTAGATGTACCTGCTCGGTTCGGCTATGTTTACAGTGAAAGAGCTGCTTCAAGACAAACACCACAGGCTACACCTCACTCTGCGGTATGTGAGATAAATATAGGTACAAAGCCGATGTGTAATCCCATAGCATAACGTTTGCACAGAATTTATTAGGAATTACAGCAAATGTAGTCTGACACCTATTTGTGGGCATTTCACTGGCTCAGATCAGCAGAGAGCGAGCGGATGGGTAACATTACCATCATCGCATGGCAGATAGAGGAGAGGAGAGAGCAGCGAGCTCCTCTGGCACGTTCAGACACAGTTAATGGCAGGGTGAGTGCTTACGTACGCTGCTCTTCACACTATACATTAGTGGTTGACTGCTTTAAGTTTTGGCCACTGTCCAAAATCAATATTTAAATTACTGATGGCTAATATAATTATAAATATCCATTGACCAAGGCAGTGTCTTATATAGTATTTTAGTATCATCATATAATATTATAGTATTTATTAATATTTTGAATGGGTTTTTTATTTTTTTAGTTTCCATTTATTAAAAATAGTTAAATTTTTTTAGTTTACAGTTGTAGTCCATGATAACAACACTGACTTTCAGTTGTAGTTTTTTTAAGAGAGAACTAGCACTTCTGCTAAAGAGACGAGAGTCTGTTTTATTTTGTACAACTGTGTCTATTTAAATCTCTGTCACAAAGAACATGACAATCTTCTGTGTAATTGCTCCCGTGTTTCTCACAGATGGTATTACCTGTTGATGAAAGTCTGACTGAGTCCATGGGAGTAAAAGCAAAATCAGCATCCCTATGTAAAGACGCTCTTTTAAAGGCAGGTGAGTGTCTAATTTTAATGTCTATATACAAAAAAATCTTAATTATTGCAGCTACATTCCATCTGGACGAAGCAGTTTATTTCTAATGTGCCCTTCATAACTAAACCAATGGGCTGTAGGCTTCAGTTCCTGCTGTGAAGACTCATGAATGCCACAAGCTGTGAAAGAGGTTCTGAAAACTCATGTTCATTAAAACACAAGAGTGGTTATTTGCAGAGTGTTAAATATTCTGTGTGAATACATAATACGTTCTGTGACTAGCATTTTCTGAAGAATAAAATAGTGGTTTGAGGCAACAAATGAAGAGTTTGCAGTGTTCTTTAAGTTTAGGTTTAAGGCTTTAGTTCTGCTTCAATAAAGTGCTGCATCACCCAGCATGCACACTGAAAACAGTTTGGTGGTGAAGCAATTTTCACCCAGAAATTGCGGTAACAGTTACAATAAGGTTTCATTTGTTTAATCATTTATTAATCTTAGTTAGTTCCAAATTAATGCTTCAGTAAATGCAGTAAAATGCAGCTGATGTCATTTCCATGCCTCTCACTACTGCACACACCCATTGATTGATTGATTGATTGATGCAGTGTTTGGAGGCACTATTTCACGGATGTATCGATTTTCCACGACTGATGGAAACCACCTGCGTGTCCTGGAGCAGATGGCAGAGAGCGTGCTCACCCTGCACATACCAAGACAGTTCGTCAAACTACTGCTGGAGGAAGATGCTGCCAGGTTAATGCAATTCACTGTTAGTGCTCATGTTCAGAACGACTCTTTTGAAAGGGGGCACGAAATGGAAAATCTCAATTTCCTCGTATTTTTACAAGCTACAATAAAAACATACATCGAAGGTAACTGAGTCCCCAGTTTAAAATATGTTGTTTTGTTTTGTTTTCTACACTTCTGAAACATCAAGAATAGGTGACCCAAAAATAAAAATTTGCTGAAAATGTCCACACCTTCAGACCATCCAAGATGGAGATGATTTTGTTTCTTCATCTGAACATGTTTGTAGAAATTTTATATTGCATCACTTGCTCACCAATGGATCCTCTGCAGTGAATAGGTGCCGTCGGAATCAGAGTTCAAACAGCTGATCACAATAATCCACAAGAAATCCACACAACTTCAGTCTAATTAACTTGTCTTGTAAAGTGGAAAATGAAATATGTGTGTTTGAAAGAGTCCATAATTCACGCTTTGCTCACCAATGGATCCTCTGCAGTGAATAGGTGCCGTCAGAATCAGAGTTCAAACAGCTGATCACAATAATCCACAAGAAATCCACACAACTTCAGTCTAATTAACTTGTTTTGTAAAGTGGAAAATGAAATATGTTTTAATAAATAATACTGGCAAACAACGCGATCATGCAGCAATCATACACATTAGCTGATTTTCCCCCTCAAAATGTCTACATTTTAATTATGAATTAATTTAGCGTACTTCTCAAAGACAGCATTAACTCGGGTCGCACAAAATCAGTCTGAATGTCAGACTGGCACTCTTATTATTAGCGACAAAGAGAAGGGATGCATACTTCTATAACATTGTAAAGTGGAAAATGAAATATGTGTGTTTGAAAGAGTCCATAATTCACGCTTAACTCACGCATCCTCCAGTGAAAAAGTCCATCCTGTTTTCCTCCAATGTATTTGTTTAGAACTGTTTTGGGCTCTTTGGGTCTGCATATTTCTCTCCTGATTCAGACGAAATATTGTGGATAAAGGATGTTTTAATGATGTATTTGTTTCTCACAAACATGCAGCTTTGCACTCCACAAGACATTCATTGATTGTGGATTACTTGTGGATTATTGTGATGTTTTTATCAGCTGTTTGGACTCTCATTCTGACGGCACCCATTCACTGCAGAGGATCCATTGGTGAGCAAGTGATGCAATGCTACATTTCTCCAAATCTGTTCTGATGAAGAAACTCATCTGCATCGTGAATGGCCTGATGATGTGGAAATTTTCTGCAAATTAAAATTTTTGTGTGAACTGTTCCATTAAGAATTGGTCAAGACTCACTTTTGTGCAGCACATTGAATTTTGACAATGCGGAAATTGCATTGATTTGTACGATTCTAACTAGCAAGACTGAAACACTATGAATTTATATAAGATTTTATTCTATTGTTGCACATTTCTGTCTGCACGCAGGGTGTGTGAGTTAGAAGAGTTGGGTGAGTTGTCCCCCTGCTGGGAGAATCTGAGGAGACAAATCATCACTCAGTACCAGACTATCATCCTCACCTATCAGGAGACTCTCAGTAATTTACATGACTACAAGGGTAAGTGTTGTGGCACCTGCTCAACCAGAAAGAGGAAGTGAGAGCGCTATAATTAAAGGTGATTTCAACATTGTATTTATCCGATTCTTCTCACCTACTATCCATCAGGTCCTTCCTTCAAATCTAGCACTCTGAAAGGAGAGAAAAAACTAGAGTTTATACCTACAAACCTCCACGTTCAGAGGATGAGAGTGCAGGGCGAGTCCGGCTACGGTGAGATATCTGTGGTCAATATTTGCATTTGAACATTGAAATTCTTCAGTATTCTGTCGACATGGGTTGGTCTTCACATAACATACATCTCTGAACAGATCGCACATATGACGTGGTGACCACTGGGGCCCCTGCGGCACATCATCAGGGCTTTAAGGGCAACGGATTGAGGAAACTCATTCAGAAATTTGAGGAAGCCAAAAAGCAGTAAGACTTTTTTATAATAAATTGGTGACGAATATGAATCAAAGTTTTTGTGTTGCTCTGCTAGGTTTCTTGGCTTTTCTAATTCTTTTTTTTATTCTTTTCTTTTCTTTATTATTGTGTTATTCTTGTAGCAAGAGGTATGGAAGTTTTTTTGGCTGCAAAATAAAAAAGATAATTGGGATTTTTGGTAACGCTTTATTTTACGGTGTCTTGTAACAAAAAATTATGCATAATTACATGCAAGTAACCCTAATCCTAAGCCTAACCAAATAGTAAGTACATGTAGTTAATTAATATTACTCAGTACTTAAATGTATAATTGATGTATAATACAAATGCGAGAAATAAAGTCAGAATTGCGGGATATAAAATCAGAATTGCGAGATATAAACTCGCAAATGCGAGAAATAAAGTCAGAATTGCGGGATATAAAATCAGAATTGCGAGATATAAACTCGCAAATATTGCGAGATATAAACTCGTTGCGGGATATAAAATCAGAATTGCGAGATATAAACTCGCAAATGCGAGAAATAAAGTCAGAATTGCGGGATATAAACTCGCAAATGCGAGAAATAAAATCAGAATTGCGGGATATAAACTCGCAAATGCGAGAAATAAAGTCAGAATTGTGAGATATAAAATCAGAATTGTGGGATTTAAACGCGCAATTCTGACTTTTTTTCTCGCAATTGCGAGTTTGTGTCTCGCAATTCTGACTTTTTTTCTCGCAATTGCGAGTTTGTGTCTCGCAATTCTGACTTTTTTTCTCAGAATTGCGAGTTATAAAGTCCAGTTCTAAGGAGAAAAAAAAAGACTGATATATTCTCAGAATTTATATCTCACAATTCTGACTTAACTTGCAATTGCGAGTTATATCACACAATTCTGACTTCATTTCTCACAACTGCGAGTTTACATCTCACAATTCTGAGGAAAAAAAGAGAATTGTGAGTTTGTATCAGGCAATTGTGAGATGTAAACTTTTTTTAAGAATTGTGAGATAAAAAGTCGCAATTACCTTTATTTTTTTATTCATTTGTGGAAAACGGGCTTCCCAAATAAACTCATAATCATATCATAATTGCAAGAAAAAAGTCAGAATTGAGAGATATAAACTCAGAATTGCGAGAAAAAAAGTATATCTTTTTTTTATTCTGTGGCAGAAATAATGTTCCATAGAGCAGAACTTTTTTTATCTCATGACTGCGATTGTAATCAGTTGACTTTGTTGTTTGCTTTCCGATCAGTTCAAGTGAGGGTGAAGGGTGAGTTTCAGGGTTGTTGGCCATTTTTCCAGTCATTTTCATATGTGGTGGTGTTTCATCTTGTTTATGATCGGTCAGGGTCGAGTCCTTTACTTCACTTCCATTAAATGTGAAGGATCTTTCTTGTTTGCACCAACATTTGTGTTTTTAAAGATGATGTATTTGCACAAAACTGCTCTCCCACTCCATCCAATTATGTGCACTTGGCATTTGTGTACGTTTTCTGTGTGTGCTTGTATATCACACCATCTCATTTGCTATGTAGTCAACTTGGTCACAGCTTGTGCAGCTGAACAAGTGATTACAAATGGGGAATTGCAGAATATGTTGTTGTTTTGTTTTTAATGATCTGTCTCGTTTCAGTGCCGGGGAATCTGCTCCACTTTCTATGCGGTGCCAGCCACAGGATGTGTTGAAAGCTAAAGAAATAATTTCCCATATCAACACTCTGAAGACGCAGGTCAGCTACTACACTGAGCGGCTGTCCCGCGCTGCCAAAGAACGCTCAACCAATGCACTGGAGAGGACCCTCGCTATCCTCACAGAGAAGGTGAGAGGATTTGCATGAACCATTTACAGTCTGTTCACTGACCATCTAATGCATTTTTCACACAAAACTGGCAAGAGCTGGCTGAAATCCTTAGTCCATTCTGATTGTCTGGCTTTACACAACTTAACAAGGGCACACAGTACAACTCTTTCAAAGATATCCTGAGTTTGGTACATAAACTAGAAATTGAACTAGGTATTTTTCATTGTTTATGTCTGAAATAACTTGAATTTATTACTATTAGAAATAAAGAAAACACAAATTCTAAACAAATTCTGCACTACTATTCTGTACCACCATTAACAGAGACTAAGACACTATTACTTATGTTATCATTTTTATGTACAATTTAATTTAAAAATAGTTAAAAATTTTAAAATAATGAATTATTTTAATAAAATAATTTAACGGGATTATTATAAATGTAATTATATTTTATTACAGTTTTGTTTTTTAATTTTACATTTTTATATCTCTATTTAATTTTTTATATAATGCAGCATTATAATTCTATACATTATTATAACTTTTATTACATTTTATAGTTTTATTAAAAAATTATTTAATTATTATAACTCTATTATTTAATTTTGTATTAACTTAAATTCTGTATATTATTATAATTCTATTATTGTGGTATCATATACAGTAAAACCAAAATTTATTCAGACACCTTCAACATTTCTCACATTATCACAGTTTATTCGTAATAAAATATGACAAGAACTCCGAGTTAAACTGTGTCAGAACAAATTCATCTTGATAATGTCAGATAACAGAAGAATTTTGGGGTATAATATGTCACAGTTTACTTTATTTTGCTATCCTCACTTACATAAATGAACTACAGTGTCCTGCACCCACTAGTAAAAAAATATCTAAAATTATATCTGGTGTCTGAATAATTTTTAGTGTGACTGTATTTCAGATTAATAATTTATAATGCTTAACAGATCGTAGTTCTTGTGCTTTTGGATATGAATATTTATGAATCACCATTAATCAACAATTCTATTGAATTCCAATATTCCACACTTATTAACATGAAAAATCAAGGGGGGGGGTTTATATTTATTTTTATGTAATGTATGTTATTTGTTTTGGAAAGTCATAGAAATGCTATTTTGGATTTTCTATTTGGATTTCAATATATTTATTGTAGATTCCATTTACCATTTACCATTTAAAGTTGCTTCTGAGAACCCCAGGGATGAGAAAAGGGTTCATTAATGAAAGCTATTTAAGGTGTTTCTCATGCTCAACAGATCTAGCAAGTAAAAGCTGTTGAGGTCCACTTAATGAGTAAGTGCAATCTCTGTGTCTCTCTCAGACACGGCAGCTGGTGACAGTGTGTGACAGTAAGCTGCTAACTACAGCTATCCAGGCACTGAGTGCTGCACGCCCAGAGTTCATCGCCTCCAGAGGCTCTCCGTCCACCCATGACACTGAGCGCGTGGTCCTGAGGAACGACCAGGGCTCTCCACAGGCCAAATGGAGCGGGAAAGGGAACAGAGCATCCATGAACTTAAACTGGCAGGAGGAGGAGTGGGTAAGATTCAGAGACTGACATTATTTTCTCATGAATTTACCTAGAAGTCTGCAGAAGCTGACATATTTCTGTTTCTGTTTCAGGAAAAGATCTGGCTCAATGTGGATAAGAGTCTGGAGTGTGTGATCTGCTGTGTGGACAGGCTGCTGATGAGAGAGCGCTCGCAGAGCGACAGCAGTGAAGACGTCTTCCTGTCTGACCAGCAGGCCGACACCAGCAAGAGAGGTAGCCAGGGCAATGCATTCTGGATCAACCCTGGTGACGTTCGCTCCACCCCCCTGACCTCATCACACCCTCTTTCAGCTCAGTCCTCTTCACCATTATTACCAGCATCCTCATCACCCTTACTGAACCCCGCATGCCCATCCAGTCCTAACACTCGCTCCTGTAGGTTCCACCCTGTGTTACGTTCTGTTTTGATTTTTTTTAGAACTGCTTTCAGTTTTACATCCTCTTCTAGTGGCACAAGTGATAATTCTGCACGCCATTCAAAATCGAATGTGCCACATTTCCGCTTGATATCTCTGACTTTCAACCATCAAGGAGTCCTTTTTGAAAAAGAACTATGTTTTAGCATGATTTTAAAAAGAGTGCTGTTTATTATGGCAATAATATACTTTAAAAAATATACTTAAGTGTGAACTGAATGTAACGTTTTTGGAGACTTCATTGCATGTTAACTGCAACTGAATTAACTATATTAGTTTTATTATATTTAAAATGAGTGTGCTCTATTTCATTAATATTGTATTGTCTTTTAGTACAGGTTTTTTAAATATATATTTAATACATTCTATACAATTAAGCACACTTCTTTTTCACAAGGGTTTTCATTGGCAGAGACTCTGCAGATAAAGAGTTGAATGGAATGCAATGGAATTGTAGTTTCTTTTGTTTTGATATGCATGTATATGCTAACGAACCAAAAATGACATCACACGATTTCATAAAGAGTTGGCTTTAAAAGTAATAAAAGTAAAACAACACTTAATTGTTCTCTCTCTGTCCGGCTTTAGATGGCAGTCCCAGTGTTGAAGGCTCCACACCTGGTAAGCCTGTCGCTGCAAACTATTTGTACCAGCTGCAGCTATATTTGTGGACTGTCCAGATGACGTTAGCTGTCTGTGTTTATGGCTCTAGGTGAATGGAGTGAAGCTCTGTATCCTCTCCTGACCACTCTGAATGAGTGTGTAGCAATGATGAGTGACAAAGCCAAGAAGTCCATGGTGTTTCTACTGATGCAAGACAGCGCTCCCACTATCGCCATGAGTTTGTCACTACAGTACCGCAGAGATGTGGTTTTCTGTCAGACAGTTAGTACAGACTATTTAAAGAGATAAACAACATCATTTTATTGCCAATCAGTCATAACCAGGCCCACATAGAATGTGCTCTGTAGAAATGAGAAACTCATCACCCATTACATTGCATTTGTTAAACATTTCAGCTAATTTGATATTGTGTTCAGCTACCAATAAGGATATAGCTTTTAATGTTTTAAATTGGTTTCATTAAAAATGACAACTAACAAAAAATTCATTCTGTCAAGGCCTGTCTATATGAAAAAAATATTTTCTTATATAATTTAAATATATTTCAAAATATAAAAAAAAATGGTACCTATCTTGTTAATATAGACTATAGCATTTACATACATATATATTAAGTGTTTCATAAATATATTTTTTTCTCATTTGTATTTCCTATTTAGTATTTATTTTTCAATCTAAATATATTTTTATTGTCCAAACAGTATATTTTAAAATATATATTGTATACAGTATATTTGCATTTACCCAAAATGTATTTTAAGATTGGAAATGTATTTTCCTGCTATCTTAAGTATTGTTTAAGTATACTTTCCTTAAGTATTGTAATATATTTTGTAATATATTAAACCTTTAAAAGTAAAGGTTTAAACAAAATATATTTGAAATTTGATATTTTCTTAAGCTGCGCTGTTTACAATATTTATTTAGCATAATTTGAAATATACTGTGGCCATAAAAAAATAGTTTTTTTTGCCATATGGGTGTTTACGCCATAAATCGTTTTTACCGAGGTTGGCAGAAATTGATTTGTGTGTTTTTCGTATTGAAAATGTTTCTGCTTATAAAGTACTTGACAAAACACTTTAATAATGCAATTTCCCTAGCTTCCTGTAAATTAATATTTCATATCCATTCTAATAATATACATATTTCTTTGTAGCTGACGGCCCTGATCTGTGGGTTTGTGATAAAACTGAGGAACTGTCTAAGTGACGGCGGCTTCCTCAGACAACTCCACACTATCGGCTTACTGGTCCAGTTCGAGGGGCTCCTGAGCACCTACGGTAAACATACAAGCACATTTCAATTCAGCTTACACTTATGGATGAAGGTAAACGTATCTGAATGTGTGAACTCTGAGCTCCTCTTTCGTCTTAAAGGGGAGGAACTCGCCATGTTGGAAGACATGAGTGTAGGCGTCATGGACCTCCGGAATGTCACCTTTAAAGTGACCCAGGCGACCTCCAGCTTCAGCCCCGACATGCTGCCTGTCATCACGGGCAACAGAGATGGGTTTAACGTGCGTGTTCCTTTATCGGGGGTGATGTTTGATGTGTTACCACGGGAGATCCAAAATGGGATGCTGCTGCGAGTTCAACCGGTATTATTCAATGTAGGAATCAATGAGCAACAAACGCTTGCAGAAAAGTAAGCGTATGAATTAAATATACTTTCTGTTTCTTTGTATGGACTGGTTTAATCACACTGGCTCTCATTCACTAATAATTGCATGGATTATCAGTATTTATATGCACAGGAAAACTTCTCACAAAAAATAATGCACATGAATTCATTCTAATGTTAGTGAATTTGGAGTATTATAAATGAACAATTGTATACCTAAGGTTAGTTATTTGCATAAAGCACGCTCAGACCATCTCTAGGGCTTTCCACTCAACCTTTCCTTTACAGCCATTTGTCACTCTCAGCAAACACACGACGCTCTCTAAATACACACTGTCACATGTGCAGCAAGATTCACAAGCAATGCCCAGTTTGGCATTTTTTAAAAACAGTTCAAACACAATAAACATCGTTTACACACACTCAGATTACAGAGATCTCATTAGCCAGCTGTAGCTACACATGCAGTTTTGTGCTTTTATGAGAGGAACCTCACAGCTTGAGCTATAACACAGCTTTCCTTACTCTTTCATTGTATAAAATGAAATATATTGTTTAAAGATGAGATATCTATGAAATGTTTTTATCTTAAATGCATCACCCAGAGTATGTGAATTTTGCATTCGGAAGGTTTTAAGTAGTTCCTTTTTTCATAAACTTAGCACACAATCTAGTACACAAGTTATTGATGAATCATGTGAAGTCCTTTGTATGTAGATTTAATGCACAATGTGTGCGTATGCATGTTTAGTGCTATGAGACCCGATGTTTACCTCTTCGGTTATTCATACAGTGTAATTCATTGGACTGTCAATATACATTTCAGTATACAATATACAGTTTATATATACAATATACTTAGTTATTCATGTTCATTTTGTATTACTTTAGGTTTGGAGACACGTCGCTGCAGGAAGTAGTGAATGTAGAGAGTCTAACTCGTCTTGCCTCCTATTATGACCAGTTTAAAGAAGTGCTGCCTGAAGACTGTGAGTCCTAAACACTCTCCTAAACTGCGCATGAAAGAACGTTGGTAGATGATTTATGTCAGTCCTAACCAGTTGAATGACTCCATCTATAGGTCTGCCCCGCTCTCGCAGTCAGAACTGTGTACCTGAGCTACTCAAGTTCCTCAGTCAAAATGTTAATGCCAGGAAGAGCAAGAATGTTGACATCCTGTTGCAGGCAGCAGAGGTACAGTGGTCTAACATTATTATTATTATTATGTTCTCTTGCATCTATACTGAAACATGGGAAATCACAATTCAGTTTGTTTTTGATTCATGGAGCTGCGATCTGAGACTCTCTCACTAATGAACTCTTTGTAATAGTTTGAATGTACCTTACCAGGATGATATCTTTCTCTCTTGTTATGTCAGATTTGTCGGCGTCTAAACGGTGTGCGTGTGACCAGCTGCAAGAGTGCAAAGGATCGTACGGCCATGTCGGTGACCCTGGAGCAATGTCAAATCCTCCAGCAAGAGCACTGCATGGCCCCGCAGGTCTTCACACAGGCTTTGGACTGTATGCGCAGGTGAGAC
>NW_015505516.1:537137-560011 GCF_001515645.1 Sinocyclocheilus grahami | reverse complement strand
TATGGAGAAACTAGTCGTATGCATTGCTCAGGTATGATTTTGGCCCATTCTTCCACACAAACAGTCTTCAAATCTTGAAGGTTCTGTGGGCCTCTTCTATGAACTCTATGAGAGTTTCCTTGGCTGTGTGTTTGGGCTCAGTCTCGCTGGAATGTCCACCCTTGTTTCATCTTCATCATCCTGGTAGATGGCAGCAGATTTTTATCAAGAATGTCTCAGTACATTTTTTCATTCATCCTTCCTTCAATTATATGAAATTTGCCAATGCTACACCATGATGCTTTTGGGTGCCATTTGACCTCCAATCATGGTGTATTATGGCATCCAAAGAGTACAATGTTTGTCTCATCTGATCAGACTATATTCTCCCAGTATTTCACAGGCTTGTCTAAATGTTGTGCAGCAA
Organism: Sinocyclocheilus grahami; assembly: GCF_001515645.1. Taxonomy (NCBI): domain Eukaryota; kingdom Metazoa; phylum Chordata; class Actinopteri; order Cypriniformes; family Cyprinidae; genus Sinocyclocheilus; species Sinocyclocheilus grahami. The sequence goes on along the minus strand of NW_015505516.1, from coordinate 559,605 downwards.
ACTTTAAACGAGCTTCAATGCTTTTTCTTCAGCAATGGAGCCTTGCGTGGTGAGCGTGCATGGCGGTTGAGTGCATTACTTATTATTTTCTTTGAAACAATTGTAAATGCAAATTCCAGGTCTTTCTGAAGCTCTCCACAAGTGATCATTGGCGCTTGGACAACTCTTCTGATAATTCTTTTCACTCCTCTGTCAGAAATCTTGCGAGGAGAACCTGGTCGTGGCCGGTTTATGGTGAAATTATGCAACAATATGGTTGCAAAGGTCTTGAGAAAGCTCTTTGCTTTTACCCATCATGAAATGTTTCTTGTGTGACACATTGGTCATGAGACACCTTTTTATAGGTCATCAGTTGGGACTGAACCAACTAATATTAATTTTCCACTGACAAGGGGCAGGATTGCTTTCTAATTACTGATAGATTTCAGCTGGTGTCTTGGCTTTCCATGCCTTTTTGCACCTCCCTTTCTTCATGTGTTCAATACTTTTTCCCTGTGTCATTCTACTTTATTACACAGAACTTAATTTCTGAACTTATTTGTTTTGCTTTCTTCATACACTCTCAGAAAAAGAGGTACAAAAGCTGTCACTGGGGCAGTACCATTTCAAAAGGTACACTATTGTACCTTTTAGGTACTAATATGTACACTTTAGGTACTAATATGTACCTTTAAGGTACCAATATGGACTGTTTAGGTACAAAGGTGTACCGCCCCAGTGACAGTACCTTTGTACCTTTTTTTCTGAGAGTGTATGTATGGATTACTTGGATTACTGACATCTGGTGAAAATTTCATGTCAACAGCACCTTTAGAAATATACTGAGAAAATTGGTGATGTGTTCAATACTTATTTTACACGCTGTATATATACAGTATCTCACAGAAGTGAGTACACCCCTCACATTTTTGTAAATATCCTTCAATTATATGAAATTTGCCAATGCTACACCATGATGCTTTTGGGTGCCATTTGACCTCCAATCATGGTGTATTATGGCATCCAAAGAGTACAATGTTTGTCTCATCTGACCAGACTATATTCTCCCAGTATTTCACAGGCTTGTCTAAATGTTGTGCAGCAAACTTTAAACGAGCTTCAATGCTTTTTCTTCAGCAATGGAGCCTTGCGTGGTGAGCGTGCATACAGGCCATGGCGGTTGAGTGCATTACTTATTATTTTCTTTTAAACAATTGTAAATGCAAATTCCAGGTCTTTCTGAAGCTCTCCACAAGTGATCCTTGGCGCTTGGACAACTCTTCTGATAATTCTTTTCACTCCTCTGTCAGAAATCTTGCGAGGAGAACCTGGTCGTGGCCGGTTTATGGTGAAATTATGCAACAATATGGTTGCAAAGGTCTTGAGAAAGCTCTTTGCTTTTACCCATCATGAAATGTTTCTTGTGTGACACATTGGTCATGAGACACCTTTTTATAGGTCATCAGTTTAAGTGAACTTAAAACAATCTTCACATAAACCCATTATAATAAATGTCATATTTACCTGTGCCCTTCAGCAGAAATATACAGAAATTGAAGTTATCAAACACTAAATTCTAAATTAAATATAGATGGATCCTTAAAGCTATAAAAGTTATTTTTTCCTCTTTTTTTCTTTGTCCTACATCACAGCAGCTGGTTATTAGGTTGTTTTGGCTATTAGGTTATTTCTTTAAGAGCTGCTGAATTTGATGCGGATCTGACACGCATCGTATTTTCTCTCAACTCTTTTTACCTTTTCTGACCCACTTCAGGTCTTAAAGTCTCTATTAATGATCTGACGAGTTAAATCGGGTGTGTTAGATGAGTGAGACAGTGCTGGGCTGCTCCAGGAGTTTTGAAAACCATTTCAGAGACTTGTTCTTAAATGTGATGTATTACATGCATGCACAGTTTAAAGGCAGCTTTAATCGCCTTTTTGGTAACTTCATAACTTGACTGACCACGACATTGCATGCACGTAGTTTATTTCACATTTTGATATGAAAGGATACAGGCTACAGCGTGCTCCGGCGCCTTGTGCGTGCAATTGAAGATTGCGCGCTGCGAGCACAGTACCGTTTCCGCACTCTTTTGATTCGCGCCTGCCGCTGAAGTGAAGTGGAGTGCGCGTCTGAAAGGTCACCTGTTCTCAGTCGTTCTGCGACTGAATAAATGCACTTCTTGTCAAGAGAAAATGTGACAGAAGCAGCAGTTGTGAGTGGAGTGGTGGCCAACCCTAGCCCCGCCCCTGCATTAATTGCATTTTTAAACTGAAAAAATGAATCGCCTGCGTTAACTCGCTAATTTTGACACCACGAATAAATATATTCCATCTAATACAATAAGCGTTTTACCCTTAAAAAGACTCATGGCTGTATTAGATCAAAAGGGTGCTTCTACTAAATACTGAGCAAAGGGTCTGAATACTTAGGACCATGTGATATTTCAGTTTTTCTTTTTTAATAAATCTGCAAAAATGTCAACAATTCTGTGTTTTTCTGTCAATATGGGGTGCTGTGTGCACATTAATGAGGAAATAAAATTAACTTAAATGATTTTAGCAAATGGCTGCAATATAACAAAGAGTGAAAAATTTAAGGGGGTCTGAATACTTTCCATACCCACTGTATATATATATCCGTTCACTGCGGGCCCCCTCAAGCGCGACCGCACCATTTGCACCCCCCTAAGGACGGCCCTGTATATATATTGGTGGGGGACCACCAATCTCTGGAAAGTAATGAAATACAAACATTTTAATATTGAAATCGCACTGTGATTGGGCCACCATGGTCAGCGCTGAGAAAAGCGCCAGGTGTCAAGTAACAGCAGCGTGCACTTGTGACTGAAGCCCGCAAATCGGTTCTTTTAAAGTTATTTTCGAAGAACCAGTTGAAAAATCAGTTATAGTCAGGGGTGCACATAATGCCGAGTTCACACTGCACGATTTTCAAAGACGTCGCATCACTGTTGGTTTCACACTGAACGACTATCTGAGGTAGCGTTCAGTTGTTGCTGTGTTCACACTGCACGATGGAACGAGACAGGAGGTTACACACTGCATGACTTTACAATAGGAAGAATCGCCGACAGCGCTGTCTGGTGCAGGGTTGCCAGGTTTTCGCTACAAAACCCGCCCAATTACTACTCAAAACTAGCCTAAAAATAGCCCAATTGCTTTCGAGGGGGTCCCCCAGTAAAAATCCCGTTTGGGGGGTAAAATACAATTTTTTTTGGCAGGGTTCTCTTGGTACAATTCACATTCCAGGGCCTAAATATCACGTTATTGGGGTCGCTTTCATCCTGCTGACATAAAAAACAACCGGCGGCAATCGCGGATTTGACAACACTGGTCCGCAAACTACGTTTCATATAACTCATCCCCGAACTTCCCGCTGCCCTGTATCTTGGTCTCTCATTGGCTGTAGGTCATCGCCGATGTATTTTTCAGTCAGAACTCTGCACACAGCGTGATTGTGAATCTCCGACAGCTCCAGATATTAAGCATGCCAAATATTTTGCGGGCGTCGGCGACGTGTCGGCGATTCCCTCAGATCGCGTCTTTGATAATTCACACTGCGTGATTGTCACTCACGTGAACAAGCACCGATTTGCCTCCGATTTCGGGCATTTGTCGTGAAAAATCGTGCAGTGTGAACTCGACATAAGTGGTCCGCAGGTCCGCATGCGCGACCAAAATAAAAAATGGCTATATATATATATATATATATTAAAAAAAGAAGAAGTTTACTATAAAATAATTGTATTTGTATTTAATACTCCCTTTTATTTTAAAATATAACAGTATTATCACACTTTATTATTTTGTTTTAAAAACAAACTAAATAAAGTGCAATAATATTATCACTATTATTAATGTATTTTTTTAATAGTTATATTTATTGGGTCACACTCATAGACTGTATAAAAACATGGACGTAGTGTCTGTGACGTCACCCGTAGGTTCCTGAAGATAGTTTTTGAAGCTCAAAATTGGGTGGAGGCGGCCGTCGCCATCTTAGCATCGCGTCCCCTCGCGTCACTACTAAATAAAGTGCAATAATATTATCACTATTATTAATGTATTTTTTTAATAGTTATATTTATTGGGTCACACTCATAGACTGTATAAAAACATGGACGTAGTGTCTGTGACGTCACCCGTAGGTTCCGAAGATAGTTTTTGAAGCTCAAAATTGGGTGGAGGCGGTCGTCGCCATCTTAGCATCGCGTCCCCTCGCGTCACTCCCGGATAATCGAAGATGGGCAAAGAAGCGGGAGTTGGTTGTTGAAACCACGCCCACCTAGCTCGACGGTGGTGACAGCAGCGACAATCCACCTGTCACTCAAGTGGCCACGCCCTTAATTATGCAGAAATTTAAGGCTTTATTTAATTTAAACGGATGAGTTATAAAAAAATTCACCTCCCTCACAGGTGTCATCAAGAGCAAAATTAGCTATATAAATCAAAATCCTTTTTTGAACCAGGCTGTGAACATGTTTTTTTCTGCTGTAAAGAGCATTTTAACATGGGGAGTCTATGGGATTGACTCCCTTTTGCAGCCAGCCTCTAGCGGCCAGTTGACGAATTACAGTTTAAGTCACTTCCTTGTTGGCTTCATGAGAGAGAGCGGGAGGTTGCCGCTTGGGCGAGAATTGTATAACTGCAGCCTGGAGATCTCCAAATGGGGGCGGGAACTCCAAAACGGGGCGGGAGCTCCAAAATAGGGCGTGGCTTCCTCCCATTGACAGACTGGCACATGACAGGCACATGACACGCATTCGTAATTTTTCCCCCCAATCCACTTCAGTGCAAACTCCGCCCCACAGCTGATTCTATAGTTTTTATTGGTTGTGTCAATTAAAGTGTTGATTTACTACACTATGCTACAAAAAATACTAACCCCTAAATCTACCCCACACCTGACCCTAACCTTAACCAAAGAAATTGACTGCACAGCGGGATTGGCGCTGAATAGCGTGGTAAAGAAAGTTGCAGTTTAGGAGATAAACAGTTAATATATTATAAGATTATGCGATATGAGATCGTTCCGTAACTCCCCAACCGGACAATGGCACCTTTTTAGTTACACCCGGCATCACTACCCCCTCCTACCCTGCGAATTTCGTGCCCGGGGACGCCCCCGTTGCTTGGAACAAAGCGATAGAGTAAAATCTTTCCCCTGCATTGCACTGGGACGGCTAGCGGGAGAGCTCGTGGGTGATTCCCATTTATATCATGAAGCAGAGGTTCAAACTCCAGTCCGAACACCACTGGCCACGAGCTTTGGGCTCTGCTCTCACGGAGAATATTTTTTTACATAGCATTTTTTAATTTTAGATCAACTATGTTTAATTTATAAAGTTTTATTTAGAAATGTAAGTCAATAACAATTGGCCGAAGCCAGAGCCAATGGTGAACGTCTTTGCGCGAAGAGACCCCGCCCCATTTTGGAGGTTCTGCCCACTTTTGGAGTTCACGCCCCATTTTGGAGATCTGCAGTTATACCTACTTGGAGAGGTCACACTATGTGCAGTGTGGACCAAACCAAATCTCCAGGTTCTCTTATGAGAAGCACGCTGAAAAACTTATTATGTGCACCTCTGTCTATAGTGTTTGGTTTAACTTTTATCATCATTACGACAATTCCGAAAGACCGCTCCGGCCAACTCAGTCAGTTCACCGTTCACCGTTTTGTAGTCAAAACCATGAATCGTTAAAGGGGTCATATGATGCTTTTTTAAAAGATCATTATTTGGTGTAACAGAATATGTTGACATGCTTTAATGTTCAAAAAACATTACATTATTTTTCAAATACTGTACATTATTGTAGGTCCTCTATGCCCCGCCTCTCTCAAACTCTTCATTTTCTACAAAGTCCCTCCTTCCGACAAGCGCAGTCTGCTCTGATTGGCCAGCTGACCCAGTGCATTGTGATTGGCCGAACACCACAAGCACTGGTCGGAAATGTAACTCCCCTTACCATAATCGCTGGTATGTGTTTGCAGTACACAAGCCACGGTTAAGACAGCTGACTCCACTGTGATGTGACCCCCTCTCTCTCGGAGCCGTTTTAGGGGGGCGTGGCAGAGTCTTAACTTTGATAAAGAATATCTCTTTGGTTTTGAGACTTTAGTCTTTGCAACTTCAGGGATCTTATCTATGCACAATCAGCTTGTAACACTCCAAAGAGAAAGGAAAACTTGAAATCGCATCATATGACCCCTTTAAGACTTTTGTGAATCATTAAAAAGATCTGATTCAAACAAACGAATCATGAATCCCGACGGACAACGCTAATGAATCTTAAGTGACCGAGTTCAAAATAAACAGTTAATGTTAAAATAAGTGAATTATTTCGACCGACGTGCAAGAAAGACACCATCCACCCGCGATATCCATTTCATATCGGCGTCCTGTCCATTCTACCCGCTGATATTTCTATGCTACAAGATCAGTCGATTACACAGTGCACTCACACTTTCTTCTGTAGGCCTATAGGCTGTCTTCTTTACTGTTTAGATGTACTTTCAGAGGAGTGTAACCATTTGTTTTGTGTTGGCTGTGGGTGGGCTATCCACATACAGTAGGCTATGCCTTATAACATGGGAGCCCTACAATCTAAAATATGATTTTAATCGAAAACGTGGTATAGGCCAGGGTTGCCAGGTTTTCACAAGAAAACCCGCCCAATCGCGTTTCGAGGGGGTCCTCACGTTTACACGTTTTTGGCGGGGGCCCCCTGCTAAAATTCGCATTCCAGGGAAAAATATCATGTTATTGGAGTCGCTTCAAACCGGCGGACATGAAAAACAACCCGGGCCAACAGAAGTAGCCCAATTCCTTGGCAACTTGGCAACACTGGTGTAGGCTAAATCATGTTGCGTAATTAATTACCCAAAGATCCTCCTACAGATAAACCCCTCTTAAAGATACAAAGAGCTCGCGACTGCATCACACACCTTTCAAGAAACTACAACACCTACAACCAGCGACACTTCACTACAGGTGAGAGTAATCCTGCAGAGAGACCTCATTCATTCATGCACTTACTAATCTACTAATTATAGGCTTTGGCTGACTAATGTTTACCCTAAGTATCCAACTGTTATAACTGGGACAGTCCTATGGGATAGTATTGTCTGAAATGTCTTGCTCAAGGGCTCAGGATTTTGAATCTGTAACTTTCATAACAGGCTTCACCACTGTTAACTGAATATAATTGTTCTCATGTCATTATCTAGAGGCCAGCATGAAGAAATTGCTTGTGGATGTGGACTGTGGTGTGGATGATGCTCAGGCTATCATGATGGCTCTGGCAGTGCCTGGTGTGCAGATCCTGGGCATCACCTGCGTTCAGGGCAACACTTCAGTAGAGAATGTCTGCAAGAACGTCCTGCGTGTCCTTAAAGTGTGTAAGCATCTGGAGGTGAGATGGTCCCATATTTCATATCACAATGAGTCGGATATTTTTTTTGTATTGTGCAATGATGCATTGTTCATTATACAATATTCATATTGATTTTGAAATCGCAGTACTAGATGTGTAGACAATTTTTGTAAACAATTGATTGCAATTTTTTTGACATACTTTGACCCTTTGGTTGGAGAAGAGGTAGTATTTCCGGCAATGTTTTCATCACTTTGAAACTGGGATAAATTGGTGTATGAAATACTGGGGAACAAAAAGCAGGAAGACAGGGCTATACGAATGAGAAATGTCATGCTGTGAGTTTAAATGTGTAATTTGAACAGTAGCAATGTATTTTATTTACTATTGTTGCGGTCATAAGTTTACATACACCTTGCAGAATCTGCTAAATGTTAATTTGAACAAAATAAGCTCCTGATAGAAATAGTGCAGAGTACTGTTATGTAGTGCATGACTGTCATTTCAGCATAATTGAAAGACTTGCTTATCCATGAGTGGGATAAACACTCAAGACTTGTGTTCATGATATAACAGAAATCAGAAACCTTACATTGTGATTTGAATTGTCTGGTTTTCTGTATGTTCAGTAATACATATCCTCTTATAATTCTAATTGTTTGCAGATATATTTTGAGCTAAACAACTCCAAGAATAACGTTACTTGCTGTAAAGTAATGCATTGTTGTCCAGTGCATGACAGGATGCAGTAAATAGAAAACCTGATTGTGTCTCTGAATTGCTTTAGATTCCAGTATTCCGTGGAGCGACTAAAGCGCTCTTGGGACAGACCATCAGTGCTGGAGAATTTCATGGCAAAGATGGACTCGGGGACGCCCCGGACCCCAACGCTCCTGGTTTGGATCTGGTCCAGAAAGAGGACGCTGTGTCGGCCATGATCCGAATAGTCAATGAGAATCCTGGAGAGGTCTATATGATTATACGATATATTAGTGGAATTATCTTGCATTTCAAGTACTTTATCATGTGTTGTTCCTGTTTCTCTAAGGTGTCTTTAGTGGCCACGGCTCCGCTGACAAATGTGGCTTTGGCAGTAAAACTTGACCTCTCATTTCCCCAGAAACTCAGAGGCCTTTACATTATGGGTGGCAATACAGACTGTGAGTCACTAATACTTAAGGCTGGAATACACTACATGACTTTTAAAATCTGAACAGATTTTTAAAACACTAGGCATCATACACTTACCGACTTTGTAAACAGTGACAAAGGAAAGCTGGCCATCATACACTACACGTTTGAGGATCACACACTACCAGACCTTCAAGTCGTTCCGATCGCAACAAACTTGCGCAGAAATGTACGCCTTGTTGCTAGAAGACGCTTGACAAATGAAAACCGCACATGTTCTAAAATCGGCTGAAAATACCAAACATGTTTGATCTCCTCCGACTGGATGGAATCAGTCTGAAGCTAAAAATTCAGTCTGTGACCATCATACACTATGCGATTTTCTGTGGCATCTGTCAACTCAAATCTGCAGACTGACTCTTACTTTCAAGCAGCTAGCATCGATTTCTCCAGACAGTAAATCGATGGAAAATCGGCGGCAAAAATCGTGTAGTGTATTGCAGGCTTTACTTTACACATACTGTTTTATCAGAATAGGACTGGACAATATCCAATATTAGAGCTGGTAGGTTTGATTCATTCCAGTGAATTTGTCTAAAGTGACTATTTAGATGAATGTTCAAATCTCTGAGTAAATCTTTGTCAGTGTTTCTTAAAAACAGACTTTTATCTGTTTGGCTGCAATGATGGCTCCTCTCAATGAAAATGAATCTAAACGGTCACTTTAAAACCGATTCACTCAAAATAAATGTAAATTTAAGCCATACCAAAGCACAAATATAGATTGGTCAGACATTTAGAATAATTATGATCCTTTAATGTTTTAGAAAGAAGTCTCATGCTAAACAAGGCTGCATTTACTAAATCATAAACATGGTGAATCAGTAATATTGAGAAATATTATTTCAGTTTAAATTAAAATGTATTTTATTCCTGCGATGACACAACTGAATTTTCAGCATTGTTGCTCCAGATTTCAGTGTCACATGATCCTTCAGAAATCATTCCGATATGCTGAAAAAACCTTATCTTATTATTAATCTTGAATAAGCAACACAAGAAACTGTTGTTTCTTAATATTTTTTGTGGAAACCCTGATAGATTTTTGTAATATTCTAAAGGTTTTTACTGCTAAGTTTGATCAATTTAATGCACCCTTGCTGAATGAAAGTATTCACTTCTATTTTTTTTTTATTATTATTCTTACCTCAAACTTTTGAATGGTTTTTAAATGGTTTATGCAAAAATATTAAAAAGCACAACTATTTCAGCATTGATAATAATTACATTAATAACAAAATTACATTTAAGTACAATGACAATTACACAAAATATATTAAAATAGTTTTATATTTCACAATATTACAGTTTTTATTGTACTTATGAGCAAATAAATGCAGCCTTGATCAGCATGAGAGAGTTCATTCAAAAACATTTTAAAAAATCTTAATTATTCCAAACTTTTGACCAGAACTGTATATCTTCAGGACAATTTTTTTTATTATTATTATTATTTAATGCAATGCAATATTGCCCAGCCCTAAACCAGAATCATTTGTACGCTAAGTGCAAATCAGTCTGATCTGTATTGCCTATTTATTATATTTTTAATGCATTTAGACCAGGTTAGAGAATAACTTCTGTTCATCTTTAGCACGCGGGAACACCACTGTGTGTGGAGAGTACAACTTTGCAGCTGATCCTGAAGCAGCATATATTGTTCTGAATGAATTTATTTGCCCAGTTTACATTGCATCCTGGGAGTTCACTTGTCGCAGTAAAATACCCTGGGTGAGATTTGCATTTCTTAAACATTATTAAAATGTGTATATAGATTATTATGTAAATACAACTGTTGGTGGTTTATACATTCCTGAATATGCAGCCATATCGATGTTACATTATACAATATCTGCACATGTCTGTTTCAGGAGTTCTGTGACGGTTGGCTGGCTCAGGACACAGATAAAGCTCGGTTTATGACGCAGATCTTTAAGCATAGCATGGAGTCCACCTACAGCGAGAGGATTGAGAAGGAGCTGGTGGATGGGCAGGGATTCGTCTCCTGTGATTCTTATGCCATGGCAGCAGCCATAGATGACACATATATCATTGAAACTGAACACAAAGCCGTCACTGTAGAGCTGGCGGGGAACTGCTGCCGGGGAATGATGGTTGTAGATCACCTCGATATCCTGAAGAAGACTCACGAAGCCCACATCTTGAAGAAGGTGGACTTGGAGAGGTTTAAAGTGCTCATGATGAATGCTTTGAAATAAATGATCATTAGTATCCATATCTGGAATTATCTTACGATATGTTTTATAAACATCTTTGTGGACATTTTTTTTTGCTACTGGCTACTTCATCAGATTTCACTTTTTTTACAAAATCATAAAACCATTCATACAGAAATAACAGTCAGCTGTTGAATGGGATAAAAATTACATTGATAAAAAAAACTATTAATGTTTTGAATATTATCTTTTGTGGATCCAGTGATTTTATGAGTGAACATTCAGAACTGGAAATCAGTTTTATTTGATGATTTCTGGTGTTGGTGAGTCAACTATTTTTCACAAGACAAGTTTGCTTAAAAAGCATTATACGTATTTACACATTTGAGAGCATGTCTCGGCATTTTGATACAAAACATGTTATTCACATTGAAGGTGTTATTCAGTATCCCTTTCGGCCTCGGAATCGAGATCTGGTGTCCAGCTATAATAAAAGAAAAATGAAAGCGCTTTTATTATACAGTGAAGACATTCTGACTTGTTAGCATGTGCACTTGGCTGTAGTTGGTTTAAAACAGAGCTATAAAATGAATGAAATAAAATAAGACTAAATTAGACTCAAGGCAGTAGCACACAGGTACAAATTACTGATTAAAATTGAACTGAAAAAACATATACAAAAAAAAAACACTTAAATCATAATTTAAGATAGTTGCCAAGGCACCATTTCTAATTTTCATTTAGTTTAATTTAAAGGTGCCATAGAATGCATTGATACAATATTTTAAATTGTTCTCTGATGTAGAAGGTATGTGGCTTAGGTAAGGGCAAAACATCCCCAGAAACTGTTTTATTTGTCCATTTACAACCCTAGGATTTGTCTCTAGAATGAAATGGTCTGTTTTTACCTTATTTGGAAGGGTCATGAATAATAATGTTGAGTTCTGCTCTGATTGGCTGTTTCACAGTGCGGCTCATTTTAGTAGCTCACACAGCAGGAAGGAAACACAGGGAAAATATAGATTTATATATAAAATAAAGTAGTTTTTTTTCAGTCATGCTGAAGGAGACGGGCTTTGAAATCTTCTCTTAATCCAGCGCAGGCGCGGCCATCGTCCTCTTTATCCTTGTAATATTTGGGAATTCTGGAGAGCTCTCATCCGAGCAAGTTGAAGCGAAATGTGGGTTCAGAAACGTGGCAAAAAGAACTCAAGCTACAGATAACTCAAATGCGGAATTATTATGAAAGCGGCCACGTTAGGTATGACGTATGTAAGGAAGTGGAACGGAGGTGGATTGTGGGAATTGTAGTTCGCAAATGTTCCATTTGTTCGCGCTTACAAACCTCAGCAGTTTAATAGTGTTAAGTGACGGAATTTATACGGTCGACAATTATGCATCGATTTCAATCATTTATTATATTAAGCGCACAGTACTGGACTGTCATATAGCAGTGTGAAGCATTTATATTGACCAGAAGATGGCACTAAAATAATGCTTTTGTCGTATAATATCAAGTTTACATTGGCCCCTAGAGACTTGAGTAACGCTTAAAAATAGCATGGTGTCCGTTATTTTAAAGAAACACAGCATTTTCAGGGAAAATGTTTAAAAATACACCTACTGTACATGTTTGTTAGTCCAGTAAATTTTTAGTGTAAAAATGACTGGCATTTTATTGGTAAATGGTTTAATTTTTCCATTCCAGATTTAATGTAATACAACTGTACACAAAAATATTTAGGCCTACATTTAAGATTTGTGTATTTAAATTGTATAAAATTACTACCGATTTGAATTACAAAGTTTTGACAAACAAATTAATAAACAATGTGATGCATACTTGTAAGACATGCATAAATAAAACAAAAGGTATGGTAACATATCTGCAGAATATCTGCACTCCAAAAAAAAAAAAATCACGACATAGTGGTTTCATTTTATTTACTTAGATTTTCTTTTATTTATTTGATTTAAATAATCATATTTTCAAAATGCATTTATTCAAATCGCTAAAAGGTATGGTAACATATCTGCAGAATATCTGCACTCCAAAAAAAAAAAAAATCACGACATAGTGGTTTCATTTTATTTACTTAGATTTTCTTTTATTTATTTGATTTAAATAATCATATTTTCAAAATGCATTTATTCAAATCGCTTAGAAACTGTTCACTGTGAAAGCAATTAAATGTTTTAATTTAACAAGTATGTAACTATAATACATATACCCGTGGAAGAAGTAAGATTCAGTTAGGCTAGTTAGAATGCATGAGATTGAAACAAACTGGATTCATCATAAATATATATATAAACCTGGTTATTGTGCATTTAAAATGCATTAATTTGATTAGTACTGACAAATATGTACCATAAATATCTTGATTGGTTTGTTAAATCCTAAACTTAGGCCTATTCTTTTCTTTAAGACTGTAGGAAAATATTGTTTAGGCCCTAAAATATCATAATTCATGCATACAACACTCTTTATTAACATCACATCACAACATGCCTCCTCAAAACATGAAAATGTTTCTCACAGTTGCATGATTAAATATGTAAGATAAATTAGTTAAATAAATGAGCAATGAGGGAACACCGCAGAAACATAAAAGGATGAATTATGTCAAGAAGACTGGTTTATTTTGCAATCAATGTCAGAGCTGGAGAAAGACAGATGAAGGCACATGAAAGTCTAGAATGCATCACACAAGAGGAGCACGTTTCATGTCTGATTCATCTCAATGTAAGACCGAAGGGTGGATTTCAAGATGGACATGCGCTGATGGGAAACCGGCCCATGAGAGTTTAACGAGAGGGCAACGGACAACAATCCATCTTTCAGTGCTAAAACAGATGTGGAACCCCATCATTGAGCACAAATCTGACTAAAAAGGCAGCAATATGGCAAAACACTGTGAAAACCACTCCACTGTGGTTTCACGAGTCCATTCTCCAGAAGTCATGTCATATGAGGATGTAAAGGAGAATGAGGATACAGTGCTCTACACTCAGACCAAGAATTGATCTCCATCTCTCCTCTCAGGAGAGATCATTAACAAACTGTAAACAAATGTTTATGACAGTACACTGGCTTTCTATTACAACACACCACACTGCGATTCACATCCGGCTCCAAGTAGTCACGAAAGTGAGGGTGAACAGTATGTATCTAAAAAGGATATGTTCTGAAACTTGAAGCATCAAGGATTATACAATGACAGACTGAACTAAAACTTTCATCTTATTAAAGATATATACAATCACATGAGATGAGAGCACTTTGGAAATCTGTACAGCAGTTACGTTGCCATCAAGTCCCTATGTCAGGAGCAACAAGCAAAATAAATACGAACCGTAGCTTTACAAAACCAGCACACTTAACACTTCTGAAAATAGCTGGAAATGTAGCCGTTCCATTCCATTTCTGTTATAAATCTACGGTTCTGGTAATATTTTGCTCCTGACCAGGTCCACATAGAATCTGCACCAGCAGCACTCCATAGAAACCTTTGAACTGCAGTCATTCATTAAGTTCTAGAGTTTTTACATAGTGTGGCTTATTTGATTAAGGTGATGAAAAACAAACATTTCAATACTTTTAAGTTTGCTTGCAAAACGTTTGCACTAGTTTGTAAACGCATTATGTTGCCTCAAGAAACTTTGCGTTCACTTGCAAAAGTTCTACGTTCTCCCAAGGAAATTTGCGTTCGCTCGCAATACTTCTACGTTCACTTGTAAATAGTACTGCGTTTCTCCAAGAAACTTTGTATTGGCTCACAAAATGTTGTTTTCTCTCAAAAAATTATGAAACGGTTCTTTCCCCCACCTCATATTTTAATCCCAAAACTTTTGGGAGCAATTGCAAAAGTATTGTGTTGCCTCAAGAAACATTGCATCGCTCGCAAAACTTCTACGTTTACATGCAAAAGTACTACACTCCCCCAAGAAACTTTTGCAATGCTCTTGCAAAAATTCTCTTTTCCCCCAATAAAATCTGCGCTTGCTCACAAATCTTTTGCATTAATTCGCAAAAAGTGCTGCCTTTCCCCCAAGAAACTTTGCATTCGCTTGCAAAACCTTTTCAATATCTAGCAAAACTTTTGCGTTCTCTCACGAAGTACTGAAAAATAGTTCTTGGTCCTACCTCATATTTCCATCACAAACGTATTTCGAGCAAACAAAGTTTGTTTGTGTTTAACGCCACGCCAGCTTCTGTGGCTATTTTCATGGCGAGAAAAATGTATGGCTGAATTATTTCAGGTTTTTATTATTTATTTTTGCTAAAAACTCTAATACTATATTTGGCTCAACCCAAAGTTTGTCAGGGAACGCAAAACATTTCTGAAAGAACACAGTTTCTTGGTGGAATGCAAACACTTTGAGAGAAGCAAGATCTTTGAAAAATCAACTCGTTTTATTTCCCCACCACCATGTCACTTTAGGGACTCTGTAGATTGTGCTTTCAGCTACCATAAAAATGTAGTACCCTCAGCCTCATTAATCATTTCACCACATTTAAATTCATTCTGTGCAGAAAAAAAATCTGCAGATTCCATCTGGACTTAATCATGACTCACTGAGCATTCAGATACTTGTGATACAGCATAGAAAGGAGAACATTTTCTGACTGACATGATGAAAGCAGATTATTTGAGATGGAAAATGCTCAATGAACAAATGAAGACATGAAAGACTCTGGAACAAAAAAATGGACATGCCATGCTCTACACTTGAACGTCTCACTTAAATCAAGCAACTAACAAACTGTCCTATTGATGATTTAAGCATTTTGACTCCGGGCACAAGGCAGTCCTTTACCAGGCCCCCTACTGGGACACTAGATGTTAAGGCACAGAAGTGGGCGGCCCTGCACCCTTCTCAACTACACAAAGATACAAACATCAACCATCACTCGACTTTAAGCCACAATACATTCTCTGCCACATCATACATTTCCAAATATAAAATAAAAGCATTTACCTTTTGTACAAATTAAAGATTTATTTCAAATAAATTAATTCACCTCATCATAATAATAATAACACCAGCAATTAAAAACCTTCAGATTGAAAGCCATGATTGATTCGTTGACACTAAACCAACACAGAGGAAGAAAAGCCACTTCTGTTGACCAGGTAGAGGCCCAAAGATATGCTGTTTGTTTTTAGAAATATGTTTTTAGATTTTGGCAAAGCAGTCAATAAAATAATAAACTGGTCTCGAAATGTTCTTAAAAGAGTTTCAAACATCAACGGCCTAAAACCTAAAAAAAAAAAAAAGACTTCGAAACAAAACCTTCTTGTCGTCCCACTCTTTCATCCCTCAGCCGAAATCCAGCAGTGTATATTTGCCCCAAGGTCAGTTACAGTCCATGACGGCAGAGTGCTGAAGACATTCTTCATCAGTAGGGCTGGGCACATATTCTCCAGCATTGGTGCAGCCTTGAATCCTGAACTTCAAACCTTAATGACAGCGATGATTGTAATCCTTCACGACACAAATTTAGTGTCTGAAAACATTGTCAAAAAGTGTTTTTTTTTTCTGTACAGTAGTAGTCACATTCAAACAACAGAATTCAGGGAATAGTAAAAGGTAAAACGAAGTCTGAAGACAGAGGCAAAGGCAAGCAGAAGAGAAGAGAAATTGACAAAACTACCAGAGGAAGACGAAATGACAAAAAAAAGAGGAAAAAAGCAAAGTTTAAGAGGTGAAGAACATAAAGCCAGGGTTCCTTCACGCACTCTGATAATGTGAGGGTCACTCTTGATCCGCTGTAGATGCGAGCAGCACAAACCTGTCTTGGTGACCAGAGGGCCTCGGCCACTGGAGACATACAGTAGTAGTTACCCAGGTATCCTCTTGATATGGATCTGATAAGAGATTAAAAAACATCAGTCAAGAACCAGGCATATGAAGAACATCATCTATGCACATCACCGAATAAAAAAAAAAAAAGTCTAGTTTGAAGCAATTTTACTGTCCAGTCAACTGTGTTCTGGTTTTGGACACATGCGATTTCAGTGTCAAAACTAAACCAGGCATCTGTCAAAATGTCCTTATGTGCCAGACAATGTTGGCTGTTATGGCTGGTTTAAAAAAAAAAAAAAAAAGAAAGAAAAAGAAAAACACTGAAGAGGTATGGTGTATGGCTTGATGCTTTATCAAAATACAATAAATTAGTAATAACATTGTAATAACACAATACCACCCAAATCTTCTACCTTCACTTATCTATGAAAAGTTTTAAGTGGATACAACTGAAAAATATGATCTTTTATAAGTTCACATTTCACCGGAATGCAAACAGTGTTGGCAATTTTGAATGCATTAAATACAGCATCAAGTTTAGAAGATATTCAGAAACTGCAGATATTATTCGAATGATACACAGTAAAGGAATTAAGAGGGAGAGAGCATGCTATCGGTCTAGGGTTGGACAGTATAACCAAAACTCAAATGATGTGTCATTTCGGTCACACTTTACTTTAAGGTCCAATTCTCGCTATTAACAAACCATTAACTATGACTTTTGCCTCAGTAAACTCCTAATTTGCTGCTTACTAAGGTTAGTAAGGTAGTTGTTAAGTTTAGGTATTGGGTAGGATTAGGGATGTAGAATATGGTCATGCAGAATATGTGCTTTATAAGTACTAATAAATATGCCAATATGTTAATAGTAGGAATGCTAATAAGCAACTTGTTAATAGTGAGAACGTCTCGGTTACGTATGTAACCCTCGTTCCCTGAAGGAGGGAACGGAGACGTCTCGTCGGATGACCGACGAATTGGGATCTCGCTTAGAGGGACCAAATCTACTTCAGTGTAAACTAAACGAGCCAATGCACATTGGCATGCGATTATTGCATCCAGCTGCTGATGATCACAGCGTGAGTATAAGTAGGCAGCAGATGCAGCGCATATTCAGGTGACCCAGCCGCTCAGCGGTGGTACAGGAGCTGTGGCGACGGGACATGACGTCTCCGTTCCCTCCTTCAGGGAACGAGGGTTACATATGTAACCGAGACGTTCCCTTTCAGTCGGTCACTCTCGACGTCACGTCGGATGACCGACGAATTGGGATCCTACCAAAAGTAAGGGCTGTAAAACCCCGACCTCATATCGGCTGGAGGAACTGGCTCTATCGCGTCCTTTGCCAGTAGGACTGCGATCTCTGCACGCAAGACAGGGGCATCTGCTGCTTTCACTGACGTAAAGTGGACGCCCCAGAACTTGGGAGGGCGCCGGGCGAACCGAATCACATAGCCGAGCCTGACGGTTCGACGGAGCCATCGAGACAGGCTGGGTAGCTCTAGCCAGGCTCCCAGACACCGCGCAAGTGGCCTCAACGGAACTACAGGCATACCTGCAGTGGGGCAGCTCGGAAGAACGCAGGGACCCGGCCCGGGCGTCTCTTTGTCGGTCCGAGGCGGGGTCTGGGTGTGTGTAACACTGACCTGCGTTTGAGCAGAGGGTGCGTGGGTAGTCTGTTGGTTCGTCCTCCCGATCCGCCCGCTGCTGCTCACTGGCGAGAGAGGAGGGTGAGTGTGATACGGCTCTGGATCGTCCACAACCCCCCGTCCCCTCAGGGGACTCAGAGAAAGAAGAAATTGCTCTTTTGTCGAGAATTTGGGTACCACTGGCTGCGAGGTCAGTGTCAGAAAAAAAGAAACAAAAGATTCTCCACCCGGATTCTTCTTCATCCCCGGAAAAGTCCAGCTCACCCTCCGATGCTGCGGCCGACATCCGATCGTCGGGGGGAGCTTCGGAAGAAACAGGTGGTACCCCCCGGGAGGGTCCAGCCTGCTCTTTTGAGAGCTCCGCTGGTTTCGCAGTGCCGGCGAGTTTGGGCATCCACGGAGGGGAATTCCTCACAGTGACTGTAAGACCAGTCCGCCCACCGCTAGAAAAAGGACGCCCCCAGCTGCCACCAGAGGGAGCTCCAGATCTAGGCAGTGGCACTCCGCCTCCTTGCAAGTAATGGAGTCTGGTCCGCAACTCCGAGATGGTCATACCCCCGCAATGGGAGCATGAGTCATCCACGAAAGCCACCTCAGCGTGCTTCATGCCCAGGCACGAGAGGCAGCGATCGTGACCATCACCCGGCGCCAGGTAACGACCGCACCCAGAAACACACGGATGGTATGACATCTTTAAAAAGACGTGTCTTTAAAAAGACGTTCCACCCGTGAAGCTCTTTTAGAATGGAAATTGCTCTTTTAGTGTGCTGAAGCGCACATGGGAGATGGCCGTCTGCAACACACACAGGGGTAAGTGCAGCCTGTTGTGTGCAACCCACTCGACACGGGAAAACCACCGCCGCTGAAGCGCCATCCACCATCACGAGAGCCCACTGAAGAGCATGCTTGACTGTCGTTTTTCTCACTACTGTAGGAAGGTCAGGAGCAGAACGATAGAACCGCTCGGCTCCAAAGCGAAAAGCTGAATATGCGCTGCATCTGCTGCCTACTTATACTCACGCTGTGATCAGCAGCAGCTGGATGCCATAATCACATGCTCATTTAGTTTACACTCGAAGTAGATTGGTCCCTCTAAGCGAGATCCCAATTCGTCGGTCATCCAACGTGACGTCGAGAGTGACCGACTGAAAGGGAACTGGTCCTTATACTGAAGCGTTACTGTAATTTCATATCACAAGAGTGGTATATATAAATAAATAAATAAATATATATATAAAATAGTTACTTGTGCTGGAAATTCAATGGAAAAATCGTTTATGTACTAAATAATCACATGGTATTGACCATTTATGAATAACGCTTATTAAAGGTGCTTATTAAAGGTATTTCTTTTATTTATTAAGATGTTTATTTCCTGTTGTATTTCCTGAAAGTGATAAAGACAAAGCAAAAGATAAGGTTATAAATAAATAAGTCTGGCATTAGTGCAAAAAGAGCTTCACATATGCAACTCCTGAATCTAAACAAAACTAATGCATAATATAATAAATGCAGCCTACAACAGCAATAGCAAAGTGAAATCTCAACTACCATATACTATGATAGATACTGTGCAGCCCTAGACTGGCCTAAACCAAAGGCAGCATACAGACCTCGCTAATAATTGCCCACACGGCGGAGTTCTTCTGGACCGTCAGACGAACAGCCACCACAGGGTTAAAGGCAGGGTCAACCGTCCCCTCTGCCACTCCTTTCTCAAACCGAGCTAAAGAGAGAAACAAAGAAAAAAAAACCATATGTATCTCTAAAGGAGAGACCAGAAGAGATTGTAACATTTTGTATTCAGTTATTTGCCAGACAATTCTCTCCAAAGGGACTTCTGAATTAAAAAAAATCAGAAGCAATTTATCATAAGAGAACAATATTCACAATAACCACAGTGTCATGCTTTGAAAGTAAAAAAAAGAAAGAGAGAGATGTTGATTGTGGTTGGCCTAATGGTTAGAGAGTCGTGAACACGTATGTACAAACACTGGCAGGACATGGACAAGACTGAGGCGAACTTAGCGCAGCCAGAACACAGATAAGGGGTCTCTAAATAGGCCCCTACTTGAGCTCCTAATTAAATTCAGTCACACGTAAGTAAATTGAGACTTCATCTTGTTAGCACTGTTTCTACTCACACAAACACTCTGAACAGGTCAGGACTCTGTTAGACAAAGAAAATTAATGGGCGAACAGCATGACTGTCTGTCTGCATCTATTTCCCATCTATCTAATACCTTGTCTAAATACTCTTATTCACTAACAGGATCAACTGTAAGGATGGTTTGATGTACCACGACCAGTGTGAGAGGGATTTGGGCCTTCAAAAATAGAGTAAAAACAGGAATATTGAAAAAATAGTTTAATATATTGTTAAATATAGTTTATTTCTGTGATGGCAATGCTTAATTTTCAGCAGCCATTACTCCAGTCTTCAGTACGAAACGATACAATATAACAGAAGTCTGAAATTTATCCTACGTTACAGCAGGTTCACTCACAATTACAAGACTTTATCACATGACAAGGTCTTTACTATCACAAAAAGAAAAGAAAAGAGAAAAAAAACTTTTCAAAGCTCCTGTACAGATTTAATTTTTGTGTAACTTGTCACATGATCAAAGCTGATGTGCTGCTCAAAAAAAATAAAAAATAACATTTCCTTATTATTATGAATGTTGAAAATAGTTGTGCTGCTTATTATTTACTGAAACTACTGAAACTACAGACAGTAGACAAAAATAATGAACATAAAAAGGACACGGTCATGTCATAATTTCCTAATCCTACCCAATATCTAAACTTAACCACCTTGCATTAATAAGCAGCAAATTATCTGGATCTTGTGTTCTGCAGAGAGGACAATCTCGAAAATTCTAAATATATTTTCTGACATATACAGATTTGTTGACCAGACGTCCCGTTTTTCCCGGGAGTCACAATTCGTCGTTGATTAACTTAAAGTTAGTGAAGGCGGGATAGGCGGAATCGCGCTGATATTAGTGCGCTCTCTCGCACACTCTCCACTTCTTCAGCTCTCATATACAGCGCGCGATCAGTTCTCAGTGCTCAAATACACACACAGCAGTCCAAATGTCTATCGTGTAGAGTATTCACATAAATACAGACAGTTATGGATTAAGTGAACGTAAACAGGTGGGTGAAAACTGAACTTGTCTCAGTATTACATGCATGCCTTCCGTCTTAAAGGGACAGCATTCCTGATTAAGTACCTATCTGTGTCATAAATGTTAACCAAGAAAAGATGTTAAATAAATGTTAAGTAAACCTACTGTATCTGAAAAATGAGTTTAATTTGTATCCCTTTTATATTTGTCTTATTGTCTTATTCTGCTTCTTTTTCAAAAATTATAAATATATAATATACATGAACTACTATAATTTTTATAAGTTGCTCCCTTTTCACTACTGTAAAAGGGATAGTTCACCCAAAAATCCAGTTTTTCCAAATTCAATCCTTGATTCAAATTTCTCATAAGCTTAATTGATTTGGTCTAAAGAGAGAAGAATTAATGTCTATTTTTGTTTGAAGACTACATATAAAATAGCTACCAAAATAAATGTTGGTAACTGCAGTTTGACAAAGTAATGACTAAAAGTTAACAAAAATGCAATGACTTTTAGTTGACTAAAACTATGAAAGACTCAAATGCCTAAAATGTGACTAAGACTATTAAGCATTTTCGTCTCAAGATAAAGACTAATGTCCCATCCACACGGAGACGCGTTTAGCTGTATACGCATATATTTTGTATCGTATAGGCGTTTCGACCACACGGATCCGGCGTTTTGGGAGAGTGAAACCGACATTTTTTGAAACCGGGTCCCAGAGTGGATAAATCTGAAAACGCCACCCTTGCGTTTTCGTGTGGACAGCGAATCCGTATATTTTCTGAAACGATGACGTCATCAGCCCACGTCTCGACCCTAGTCAGACACAGCTACGTCACGTAACAGCAACAAAAACATGAACAAACACTGAACGATTGTCTTTTTATTAACTAACATTAACACAGATTAATAAATGTATTGTTCCATGTTCGTTTGTATACCACACGCAAGGTTTATGCGCATAGTCCAAGTCTTCTTCTCCGTTTTTAATGCATCTCTGTGGCAGAATTACAGCGCCACATACTGGTCTGGCATGTATACAACATAGTTTTGTGTCGGTTTTGTGGTTTCGTGTGGATGCAGATATTTCTTGAGACGAGGGGGGGGGGGGGGGGGGGGCGGGGCTTT
>NW_015505516.1:523076-537058 GCF_001515645.1 Sinocyclocheilus grahami | reverse complement strand
GGGTGTGGCATAATTCGTGAGGGGGGGGGGGGGGGGGAAGCTCTGGCTTTGTGTGGACGTAGCTTAAGGCTAAATCAAAAATGCCTGTCAAAATTAACACTGGCCTGCAAAAAAAACAAACAAACAAACAAAAAAAGATCTTCTAGAGTTGTGTATCTGCTCAACAGAGCATTGTATTCCGATCACAATCAGAAAAAAAGTCCAATCTGAATGTCAATGTTCCATGTAAACACCTCGAAATAAAAATGCCCAAACTGATTGAAATTTCAATTGGGCTGAGAGGGGTGGGATAAACCTTGTCTAATCCATTCAAATGTCAACACTTGATCGCACTGAAAAACAAACTGGAAAGTTTTGCGCATGTGCAATGATAAAGAAATGACGTAATTACGCCAGAACGAGCTGATGTTGTTGTTGTTGAAGAATATAATAAATGACTGATGTGTCGATCTTAAATTCTCTTTCCACTCATTGTCTGTGAAGTGGTGAAGGATAACGTTCCACAAGTGCATGCTTCAAACTCTCATATGCAGACATCTAGTTTTGGATGCAGGAATGGCGGTTTTTACTGCTTGATCAAGCATGATAAGCATCATTGCAAAAAGCTTCATGTGCTTGTCGTCTCCTAATTAGGACTCGAAATAGATAAATATTAAGTTGGCTTTTTGAAAAAAAATGAACAAAAAGGAGGAAATTCTGTATATTTGTGCAGTGTGCGCATGACAAAAGATTAAATCTGATTTGAAGTGAAATATAAATGCGCACATGAACCCGATCACTTTATTTAATGTTCATGTAAACATTAGGTTTGGATTCATCATTTGGAATGATTTCAAAAAAAGGGTCCATGAAAACATGGCTAATGTGTTTTCTCCATTACATCTCTGTCTTCCTCTCCAGAGATTTTTGGTTACAGAGTCTTATTTTAGAAGCTTCTCATTAGCCACCTCTACTCCCCTGTGAGGACAGCGAGACATGGACACGTGTGAATGATGTCTCCTGATTAGAGCTCTCTGAGTGAGTGCGAACATCACTTTTAGGAGAGGGTGAAGATTACAGAAAGAAATCATTTGGGTGTGTGTATGTGCATGTGAATAGTATATTAAATAAATACAGACAAATTATAATACTGGTCCCTCAAATGTCCTCTCACGCTGGCTCTAGGTCATCGGGCCATCGTTACGATCGACCCCTGTGTGTGTGTGCTTCTCTCTCAGTCATCCTGAGACAGACTGACCTTTCTATGTTTACGGGCCGATCAAACTTGAACAGGACGAAGTCTCCAGCCATTGGAGTAATGGCCCAGAAGAAGTCTTCGCCCATGTAGGTCTTCTCAAGTGTATGACCTTGATACACTTTAAGAGAGGTGGACACCTCCGCCGGCGGGTTCATGTGAATCTTATGCAGCAGAGGTTTCAGGAAGTCTTTATCCTAACACAGCAGAAAACAAAGTTAACAGGAAGTGCAGCTGAAGGCCGGACTGATTTATATAACAGTCCTTAATAGTAAAAACAGATATTCGATATGCGATACGATATTGCTTAAAGTGTGTAAAATCTATTTCAATTATATTTTAAAATATAAAATATTAAAAAATTATATAACCAATTTGTTTCACATTCTTTCTCAGAAAAGAAAGAATCACTACAACTTCTGAAAGTGACCAGCAGTGTTTTAGCATTACATAAAAAGTAATGTCACAAAAAAAAAATGTATGACACTAATTTTATATCATTGTAACTTTGCTTTCCATACACTTTAAGTACTTCTTCATATACCACAGCAAAAACTATAGTCTGAGAAAGTTGATTACATGATTTAAACATGATTAAAAGCAAGTGAACAGTCAGTAAAAAAAAAGAAAATAAAAGAAATACACAATTTACAAGAGATACAGAAATTTAATAATTAGGTGTAAAATAACACTGCATAGTGTTCACTGTATGAATTAAATTTAGATTAATCTTTGTTATAGCCATTTTGTTGTTTGATTAACATTAGTGACATATTCAGCAGCACGTATTTATAGGCTGCTGTCCCTTTAAATCCGACTGCACGGATCCAGTATAATGATACACAGCCGATTTCTATCTCAGCTGTTTACATTCATTTAAAACATAACCGACTGCGTTTACGAGAATGATCGTCGAGACGGGTACTATTGACATAATTCTGTGTGTATGTGCCTGTTCAAACATAAGGAGGAGGAGATGCGAAAGACCTTTTGCAACGTTTTGATTTAAGTAGCCTATTATTAAAATGATTCAGATATCGCACGCCCTTGCCATATGCATATTGCGATATTTACATTCGCGATATTTCAATAAATCGTGCAGCCCTAATAAAAATTGTAGTATTGTGAAATATTATTACAAATAAAAGTTTTCTATTATAATATATTTTAAAATGTAATTTATTCCAGTGATGGCAAAGCTGAATTTTCAGCAGCCATTATTCCAGTCTTCAGTGTCAAATGATTTAATGTATCCTTGCTGAATAAAAGTATATATATAACAAGAAAGTCTTAAAGAGATAGTTGACCCAAAAATGAAAATCCTGTCATTAATTACTCACCCTCATGTCGTTCCAAACCCTTAAGACCTTTGTTCAACTTTGGAACACAAATTAAGATATTTTTGATGAAATCAGAGAGCTCTCTGACCCTCCATAGACCGCAACACAACTGACACGTTCAAGGAACATAAAGGTAGTAAGGACAAAGTTAAAACAGTCTATGTGACATCAGTGGTTCAACTGTAATGTTATAAAGCTGCGAGAATATTTTTGTGTGCAAAGAAAACAAAAATAACCACTATATTCAACAATTTCTCCTCTTCCCTGTCGGTCTTCACAACAACACGACACATGCGTGTGATGCTGCTAAAGCAGGAGCCGGCGTTCTGACACAGAACACGGATGCACTGCGCCTTGTTTACAAGCAGAGGAATGCACAAGCATGGTGGTACTCTCGTGAACGCGAGTCAAAGACTGACTGAATAAAGTTGTTATTTTTGTTTTCTTTGCACACAGAAAGTATTCTAGTAGCTTTATAAAATTACAGTTGAACCCCTGATGTCACATGGACTATTTTAACCATGTCCTTACTACCTTTCTGGGCCTTGAACGTGTCAGTTGCATTGCGGTCTATGCAGGGTCAGAAAGCTCTCAGATTTCATAAATATCTTAATTTGTGTTCTGAAGATGAACAAAGGTCTTACAGGTTTGGAACGACATCAGGGTGAGTAATTAATTACAATTTTCATTTCTGCATGAACTATCACTTTAAAGAGATTTTCACTTAAATGAAAATTCTGTCATCATTCAAATTATATAGACTAATTTTATGGTGCTTTTGGGGGCTTGATTGCTCTTGGAGACTGTGACTCTACTGTATTGAAAAGAGCAGTAGGAACATTCTTAATCTCTCATTTAGTGTTCCGTGAAAGGACAAAAGTCATACAGGTTTGGAACGACAGGAAGATGAGTAAATGATGACAATAACTCAAGTAATCTAAGTGATATCTGAATAGCTGGACAAGTATAAAAAAATATAGATATTAAAAATATAGAAGTCACACCAATAAAGCCCAGCTGTGAAAACTCAAGGATCATCCAGTCCTCAGTGGCGAGTTGTAGGGCAAAGTTTTTCATGGTGGCAAAATAGTTGGGCTTGGCAACGATGTCGTCCTCTAACTGTTAAAACAACAGGAAACAGACATGAATCATACAGAACAGCTCATAAACTAGGTACACTTTCACACATGCCGCTGCCGCACCTACTAAAAATACCACATCTAACAATCAACCTGAAGCCACCAATATAAGTACAGACAAACACTAAAGCAAAGCTAAAGCATGTTGTCCTATACTCAAGTAACTTGAGTTCCAAAAAAAACATGAAAGCAATACCTTTCCCCTCTCCTAAAAGAGCACAGCGTGTATTGAGAGCACAAAGACAGGGAGACACTAGAGAGATTTATTGGCACAGCAAAGAAAAAAAATGAAAGTAAATAAAAAAAACAATGAATGAAAACATTCAGTACAGTCCTACACACAGACAGAGAGAAGCACATGAGAATGAGAAAGACATGAACGTGGAATGACATAAATGAACATTAATACAGGATGCTTTTCCGTCTTAGGAAATATTAGAAAGATACTAAATACACAAAATACACTATTGTTCAAAACAGTGGGGTTGGTACGATTTTTATTTTATTTTATTTTTGTTGTTGTTTTTGAAAGTCTCTTAAGCATTTATTTGATCAAAACACAGTAAAATCAATAACATCGCAAAATAATATTATTATAATTTAAAATAACTGTTTTCTATTGCAATATATTTTAAAATTTAATTTATTCTTGTAATGGTGAAGCTGAATTTTCAGCAGCCATTACTCCAGTCTTCAGTGTCACATGATAAATCATCAATCTATCACTAGCTCTCTATAAATCTGATCAATGTTAAAAACAGTTTTTACTGCTTAATATTGCTATGATAAAACTGTAATTTTTTTCAGGATTCTTTGATGAACAGAGCTCAAAAGAGCAGCATTTATTTGAAACAGAAATATTTTGTAACATTACAAATGTCTTTACAAAAAACAGTTTTTACTGCTTAATATTGCTATGATAAAACTGTAATTTTTTTCAGGATTCTTTGATGAACAGAGAGCTCAAAAGAGCAGCATTTATTTGAAACAGAAATATGTTGTAACATTACAAATGTCTTTACTGTCACTTTTGATCATATTACTACTTCAATAAATAAAAGTTTTAATTTTCTTTTCTCTTTTTTTAAAAAGAAATAAAAGTAAAATCTTACTAACCCCAAACATTGGAAAGATAGTATAAATGTAATACAATAAATTAAAATAAAGCTTTTCATCAAGAACAACTGAAAAAGTAGGGAAAAACATCCCATCAGCCTCTCTTCACAAGTGTGATGTTAAATGACAGGTTAAAAGATTCTCATGTGTGATAGGATAAATATTTAACACAATCTGAAACAAGTATAAATAGAAAAAAAACATTTATTGATTTATATTATTTACATAATGCTCACTCTAACAGATTTGCTGAAACCGGGCTCTAGACTCATTCTACCCCTGGTCGCTCTTTTAACTTTCGACTAACTCGTCGACTAACTTTCTCAGTTGGCCACAGGAGCACATAAGTTGGTCGCCTTTTTATTTATTTTTTTGCTACAACATGGGATTAATCAATGCATGCTGATGAACTTTTATCATGGTTTATAGTTATATGGAAACGAAAGTGGTTAACATTCAACCCGTCCTTTTTCATCAGTAGTATTTGTGATTTGAATTGGGTGAACAGGAGTTCCTCTTTTGCTATGTTATAAGCCGCAGGCTTCAGATGCTTCGAACCGAATTCGCGATCTTGGTGTCACGTTTTACAAGAAAAGTTAATTGTCTGTTTTGCTTACATCTATACACATTTCACTTTTTGTTTTAGTAAAACAAAAGATGGATTCATTGTTATTCTTAATTAAAAAGCACAACAACAATAAAACAGTATGCTACAATGACAAACTAGCTTACATAACGTTTATTGACAAAATCAAATAAGACAAGGCATGGTATGGTATACACCACATGCCGATTAATAAATTACAGAACATTTAGCAAAAACTGAAATTTAAAAAAATGTAAACAAATCCTCCATAGCGTAATGTGAAATAAGCTTTTCAAAATGAAAACAAAAAGAAAAGTAAAACTAAACTGGCTGTTGGTGACAGCTTGCATGTTTTTTATCCACAAGAATACCAACATGTTCACCTTTTCTGGTTTAAGAAGCGGTCTTTTACTTTACTTTAGCGTGAAAACCAAATCCTCCGTTCACCAGTTTTCTCAGTATTTGCGGAAATCTGACCCCTGGTACAATGTGTCGCGGCTCTGCAGCGTGCTGTATGGAGCAGACGCTTTGGAGCAGCACAGACCATGCACTCGCACAAATGTGACCACGTCAAATTTTAACTCGCACATTCCCAAAATGTTGTCGCAAATGCGACCATTTTGGTCGCAGTCTAGAGCCTTGTGAAAGGTGGACATTGGTTAGTGAGGACTAAACATACAGGTTTACAGCTGATATCGCTGCAAAAATAACTGGTTGGCAGAAGCTTCTGCTTGATATTTTTCATAATGTTATGCCTTTCATGTTTGTTTGTCCAGCAGAGAGAAACAAATAAGAGGTGTCAAGTTGAGCGTTACACCGCTTTAAATCTGCTGCGACCATGTACAGCTGCTCTAACCGTAGCAAATTCTTTCCCCTGATCATATTCCCAGCTGTAAAATCATTATCACTTCATAAAAACAGAAATCCCAAAACCACCAAGCCACGTTCCCATGACAACCGCTACAGAGCCAAAGTGTGTCTTTAGGGTATATCCAGATACACGAGTAACCACAGCAACCCCTGAGCAGAGAGCTTTTGGGGTGCTTGTCTCTGTCTGAACTGAAGAGCTTCCAGTGGGGATCTGGCACACTAACTAGAAACCCACACTGAAATATACACCGCTTAGGAAACTGACTGAAAGCGGACAAATCAATCAAAAGGTATTTCATCAACATATTAGGTTTAAGTTTAACACTGGTCTCAACTGTTCAACTTCATGTCTTTGTGTGACATGCTGTTAATTAGCAAAGACAAAACTTTCGATTCGACTCTCCAGTCTGCATAAATTAATGAAATATGCGTTCACAGTAATACACGTATTGTAAAGAAAAGTTATATGCATTTTTTTAAACTGTTACTGGAAGTAAACTTGGTTAACTTAGTAACTGTGTGGGAATATCATGAATGGAGAAGTAACATCAGTAAAAGCACTTTTAAACAACAACAACACAGAATTCAATGTTATTTTAGTATTATTTATGTATGAACTAGCTTTTATTTTCATATTTTCAGTTTTAACCTTAATTCATGTTTTTGTCATTTTGTTATATGCTTTTGCCTTTTTTTCAGTTCAGTTAGTTGCCAATGCAACATTTCTAATTTCCATTGAAGTTTTTCATTCAATATGTATATTTATCTCAGCTTTATTTCAATTAGCAAAAATTATTTTTATAATAGTTTCAAGTTTAACAATAACAACTGCTTAAAATAAAAATATAAAGAATTAGATTTATAAAACAATTTGATAACACTTTACTTAAAGCCTTTATGTATAATGCATTATGTAGGGTTGTTACATGGTATAATGCATTAAAATAATCCATAATATGCATTGTAATACATTATATCTTGTCGTTAATAACCAAAATTTTAAATGCATAGTGTAACAATGTGTTATTTAAGTGTTATTATGTATTAACTGTGGTTACAATTATTCATGAGAGTTTACAATAATTATGCCTTGTAATGTACCTTATAATGCAATGCATTAAATCTACTTTTATAATGCATTATAAATAAAAGGCTTTAATTAAAGTGTCACCAACAATTTATACATAAAATAAAAACATAACACTAAAACCAATAGTCTTAAATGCCACGAGTGAATTTAAGCATTATAAAGTAACGTAAGAAAATTTATATTCATTTTAAGATTTGCTAAAGATAACATTTATTGCTGTTATTAAATTATAAGCAATTAAAAAAAAAAAAAAAGAACTTTAAGAGAATGTAAGATAATGGCAAAGATAAACAGGGTAGCTAACCTAAATAATTAAATATAGGTCAATACATCTCCAGTATTAATTGGTACTGAACAATAATAAAATTAAAAAAAATCAATATAAACCGATACCCAATACAGTACCAATTTATTGTGCAACATTAATTATTGTATGTGGTAATTTACAGCATGCCACAAATGCGATCAATAGACATTAGGTTGAAAAATGTTTAGATCATCATATAGGCGACATAACTGTTTCAGAGTTAAAATTCTTTCTGCAATATTTAGTTTGTTTATTATGCAGAAACAGCTATGAGAAAGCCATGCGTGGGTCGCTTTACCCAAAGTGTAAACACTATGACGCTTTCAAAACACTGCTCTGTTTCTATTTGTATCCTGACCATCCTGAGACAGCCACACTGACTCAACCAATGGTGTGAGTTTACCGACCAATAGCAGACAGGGGAGTGTTTTGGGAACCTGTTTGAAAAGTCATTCGATTTTTAATTCCATTGAGTGACGCTAGTGGTGCAGACATTACACGCTTAACCTTTAAACTTGGCAATTTGATTACCTGGACATAATAGACCCCTTTGTTCACAGCATACATCATTAGAAAGGAATAGTCCAAGTTCTGCTTGGTCCTCCATCTACAAAGACACACAAAAACATGTTAAAAAAGGGAGACGCCCAGTAGTCTAAAAGCAAAGGTTTAATGTACAAGTTAACTGGTTGATGAGTCGGCTGGGAGTGAAATTCTAGATGTCAAGCGTATGAGGAGTGTGACTGACAGTAACAGAAAACAGAAACATACACAGCCAAAAAGCTAAATAAGGGTTGGGTGAGTCTATAAACAAAAACACATCACTCACGCATACTCAATATAAGCTTTGTTATTCAGTCGTCCTTTTCGGTAAAGGGTTCAGAAAAGAGAGACATAAATATTCAAAAAGGACACACAAAAACATGTTAAAAAAGGGAGACGCCCAGTAGTCTAAAAGCAAAGGTTTAATGTACAAGTTAACTGGTTGATGAGTCGGCTGGGAGTGAAATTCTAGATGTCAAGCGTATGAGGAGTGTGACTGACAGTAACAGAAAACAGAAACATACACAGCCAAAAAGCTAAATAAGGGTTGGGTGAGTCTATAAACAAAAACACATCACTCCCGCATACTCAATATAAGCTTTGTTATTCAGTCGTCCTTTTCGGTAAAGGGTTCAGAAAAGAGAGACATAAATATTCAAAAATGACAAAGAATATTAAATATGAGGGGCATCAAAGCCGCTCATTTCCTTTGATCAAACTGACTTTGTAAAGTGGACGAGAGTAGAGTTTGTGGAACAGAATAAGAACTCAGATGCTCAACAAGGTGCACACACACACAGTCATGTCAGATGGCATCATTGGGAACAACTTTATAGCAAGTGGTTTCATTTGGAATCGATCTTAGCAATGGCCTTGATTGTGCAAAATCAACAATAAAAGCACAAAAAAACAAACGTGAGTAAAAATGTAGTTAAATTTAATTTAGTCAAATAGGCAATAATTTAATTAAGAATTGCAACCTAATGAATAATTTAAACAGAACTGTAATAATGATAAGCTGACCCTTGCTAAAAAGAAAGTCAAATAAGGGGAAAAAAATAATGCTACCAATCTTTCTACAGCATCTACAGACTTGATTCAGTATCCAAGTGCATCCTAACAGACCTGCTGTATTTTTTGAAAATATACACTACTGGTCAGTGAGAATTTTTAAAGGGGTCATATGATAAAAAGAACATTATTTTGTGTATTTGGTGTAATGAAATGTGTTTATGCGGTTTAAGGTTAAAAAAACACATTATTTTCCACATAATGTACATTATTGTTTCTCCTCTATGCCCCGCCTTTCTGAAACGCATCGATTTTTACAAAGCTCATCGGTCTGAAAAGCGAGGTGTGCTGTGATTGGCCAGCTATCCAGTGTGTTATGATTGGCCGAATACCTCAAGTGTGTGACAGAAATGTTATTGCAATTTATTTCTATGAAGGCAAAGCTAAATTTTCAGCGCTCATTATTATGCTGATTTGCTCAGTAAACATTTCTGAATATTACCAATGTTGAGTTAACAACAGTTGGGCTGCTTAGTATTTTTGTGGAAATTTTGTTTTAGGATTCTTTGATGAATAGAAAGTTTTCTTTAAAATATTTGTAACTGTTTTTTAATGAATAATTAAGTAATTTATTTTAAAAAATTACATTTTAGAACAAACTTTTGAATGAATAGCGTATGTTTGTAAAATATTGTTTACTTACTGCTCATAATTTTTAACAAATTAATTGCCGTTTAGTTAAATTCATAAAAACGTGTTTAAAAAATTTAGAAATAGCTGAAGGCTGCAAGGCTCTGAATTAAATTTAACGTTGTATCATTATTTAATTTGAATAAACAAAGGAGTGTGTTGAATTGCATATCTATAAATATTTCTCTGATATTTAAATTGGTATTGAGAATAATAATATTCGGCATTGGCATTTTTCAGTCGTGACAACCCTAGGACAGGCAGAATCAGAGTTATGAAAGAGAGAGCATGACACCAAAAGACAGAAGAGGCAGTGAAAGAAAGAGATGCCCAGAGTGATAGAGATTAAATTGAGACAGCTGTAGATGAAAGATTTAGGGAGAGCAGGAGAAGAGAAGAGAGGTCCTTTTAGGACAGAGAGAGAGGAGGAAGGAAGTAATGAAGGAATGAGTTGATGTCTTTGACCTTGAGCTTACTGGCTTCCTGTCTCACAACAAATCTGCCACGCCTCTCGCTCGGTCTTTCTCTCCAGAAAATCTCACTGACATCTCTCCCTCTCTAATCACATTTGTGACAGTAAATCAGCTCTGACTCATGCACTGAAATATGAGATCCGGGCTAATCAAAACTTTATTTCAGCCTCACCCACCACAGAAATCTCTATGGGCACATAAATACTGTCACACGCACTCACCGCAGCAACGGCCAGCGCAACCATATGACAGACCACAATCAATACACCTACACACACCACCTGTCAAACACTTGAACACACTCCACTGAAAATAAATGCCTTGAATTAGTTTTGTAGACAAATAAAAAGGAGATATGAAGATATCAATTAAGATATTTTACATGGTTTAAAATGGTTACAATATCTGGGACTACACAATTCTCCACTTATAGATTTGATGATTTGCCTAATATCCTAAAATACAGAAACGGTAATAATAAATAGAAGTGTCCAATTCTTTGAATTCTTTGACGTTCATTGGCATACTACACTACTGCATATTATTATACTATCTTGCATATGTAGTATTGTTTCAAATAAAAGTACATTGAGTACAGTACGCCAAAAAATGTCCAGACAGCAAACAATATTCAATGAAGTATTCATACACTTTTTTTTTTTGAGAAACATACTACTGTTCAAAAGTTTGGGGTCAGTAAGAGTTTTTTGAAAAGTAAATGAATACTTTTATTCAGTGAGGATGTATTAAATTGATCAAAGTGACAGTAAATACATTTATATTGTTACAAAATATATCCATTTCAAACTAATTCTGTTCATTTGAATTTTCTATTTATTAAAGAATCTTTAAATATATATATATATATATCATGGTTTCCACAAAAATATTAAGCAGCACAACTGTTCTCAACATTGATAATAATAATAAATATTTACTGAGCAGCAAATCAGTATATCAGAATGATTTCTGAAGGCTCATGTGACACTGAAGACTGCAGTAATGATGCTGAAAATTCAGCTTTGCATCACAGGAATAAATTACATTTTAAAATAAATTCAAACAGACAAGATATATTTTAATGTTTAATACTATTTAACAATACTACAGCATTTTTACTGTATTTTTGAGCAAACAACTGCAGCCTTGATCAGCATAAAATACTTTTATTTTTTTTTATTTCACCGACCCCAAATGTTTGAACAGTAGTGTATGTAGCAATTTTTAGGTAATAAATTAGGTCACTTTTAAGAAATAAATTTTTATATATGCTAACATTTACAGTATGCAACAAGGCAACTGTTTTATTATATACCCAGAAGTATGCACTTTCCCACACAGTCTATTAGTGTTTTGTAGAAGTATGTGGCTCCTGGAGAGCATAATGTTTCCTAAATACTTACTTCACCCTCTCCTTTGAGTCACCAAAGGTCTCTTTCAAGTTGCTGAAGTCTGGATAGTAGCTGGCAGGGGGAGATATGACCTCCAGTAAACCAGAATTCAGCTCTCTGTAGAACCTGATGGACAATGACAGTCAGGAACAACAGTTAGCAAGGCATCTGAACCATTAGGTTAAATGTACAATTAAGATCATAACACAACTTAATCTTGAGGACGTTCAGTGTGGCAAGAGAAAAAGCAACTTACTCTTTTTCAAGGCCTGCAACCACACTGTTTACGTAATCTATGTCCGTCTGTGAGGAAGCAAACAAAGCACTGGTTAGCACACACTCACACACACAGGCTCGGCACAAATACAGGTGCAGTAACTACTAAGTAAATACACCAGCGCCTGACAGCATGGAAAAATATGGGAATTGGAGTGACTCTGCTCTGGGCGGTTTGTTATCTCAGTGAGGACGACGAATTGTCTTTTCTCACTGATTTTCTTCACCCTACACCATCTGTGGGTGCAAGTACTGTAAAACAGCAGTGAGTGATGTGGGAAGGGATATACTCTCTCTGGCTCACACATGTGCTGGGGTAACAAAAGAGCCTCATTAGAAGGTCTTTAGATGCACTGCCACTGGGTGTTTTCAGCTTTACTAAAACACTCCAAGCTAATTACTGTACTACCATTGTTACAGAAAACCAAAAGAACAGCTGATGATCACACAGAAAACATCAGCTACCAGACATAACCACGGCCCACAGACACAGAGGAGGGTACAAAAACACTGGACCACAGACTGGAGGAAAATAACTACATTTATTATGCCAAGACAGTTGATGTATAGAAACACTGTACTGTTAGGGGTTAAGCGGCACCTAACTTTTTTTTTCCTGTTTATACAGACTACTTTTTTGATTAGTCAATTAATCTAATAGAACAGCCCACTGCAACACAGTAACTACATTCATATTATAAATATTTTATGCAGAAATATTGTAACTTAAGAATGATAAAAAAAAAAAACTGACTTTTTTTTTCTTTTACAATGTAATGTATATTATAAAATCAACAGTTTTTTTCCAGTAACGAACACTAGCAATTGGCATTTTTTATGGAAACCACCAAGGTACATTTTATAATATATAAAAGCTGAAAAGAAATCTGTTCAAATCTGTTAAAAATATAGACTATCATTTCAAAATCTGGGATAAGTATGTTTTTAATGTTTACGAAAAAATCCAGTATTATAACAAATTTTAAAAACACGTTTTCTACTTGAATATATTTTTAAATATTATTTATTTCTATGACGCAAATGTGTATTTTCAGCAGCCATTACTTCAGTGTCACATGATCCTTCAGAAATCATTCTAACTAGGGATGCTCCGATAGATCGGCTACCGATCACTATCGGCCGATAATCACGTTGGGATGATTGATCGGCGGTCTCGAAAAAGGCCGATCTAAAAAAAATTATCTCAAGCCGCTGCCGTGAGAGGTTTGGCACGACATGCAGCGGCACCGTCTCAGTCTCTGTCAGGTGCGGGTAAAATAATCATAATGCTGAAGGTGAGGTACTCACCTTCATATTTCTTCATTAGATAACTTATAAAGTAATTTGAAAACCTTGTGTGAGACGTAAATTTCACAAACAGCGTGAGTGAATGACCGCACGCGCTCTCTCTCAAAATACGCAAACGTCTTCAAATCACCACACATCGTGTCTGTCTATAAGCGAGCTGCACGCTGCACAGTTGACACAGTAATTGTCACTTGCACAATCGAAGCAGTGTCACATCGTCACTAAAGTTTATAAATTGCATTACTTTTTAATTCTTGCCGGTGTTTAACCATCCAGCGCTCGTGTGCTCTCCTGGAGACCGTGCGCTCATGCACACTCGCAGCGCACACACATTATGCCAGGGTCACATTACTTAGTTTGCAGTGCGTATGCGGTGCGTATTTTTTTCCGCGCTCATGTTAACAGATTAATAAAGCGTGCACACTGCACACCGTTGCTGTCCGGCAGTGTGTTCAGGAGCGGTGCATCTGCAGCAGTGCAGAGATCGTTTCTGCACCAAGTCTATTTTTGCTGCGCTGCAAGTGCTGAATTAAAGTAACAGCGCATTTTTTTGCAGTAAATATGAACATGGATTGACACGAAAATTTAGTAATTACACCATAAATGCA